>NC_091350.1:17013857-17101357 GCF_038502225.1 Cherax quadricarinatus | reverse complement strand
CACAAATATTTAATAACGCGACATATGTAAGGTTATATTAACTACAGGAACCTTCATAATCTTTCAGACATGTCCCGTAGCTCGGTTGGTAGCGTACTCGGCTCACACACCGAGGTCCGTGGTTCGATCCCTGGTACGGGTGGAAACATAGGGCGTTTTTCCTTAAGATATTTGCTGTCCCTGTTCACCTAGCAGTAAGTAGGTACCTGGGTGTTAGCCGACTGGAATGAGTCGCATCCTGAGGACAAAGCCTAATTTTCTCGAAATGCTCTGCATAACAAGGGGCTTTCTATATAGTATGTCACTGATGTCAACTATGGTCTGTATAAGTTGTATCATGTACTTGTAGAAATAAAGATTATTATTTTATTTTAAACAAAATTACAATGAAATCAAGATGGTATACGAAATGTACTTAAGGGGTTGAGAATATTTTAATTGCAAAGAAAAATATTTTCGACACAAATATTAATGGCAGGTTCTTTTATGAATGCAACAGAGCCAGTGAAAGAATGAAGAACAAAATTTCAGAGTAATAATGGTAGATAAAATCTATTATTGCAGAGTGGCAGTAAATAATACCAAGAGAATGTGAAATTTTCGTGATAGATCATTAAAACTTCCAAGACAGTGGTAATTACTGTCAAGTAGTTGGAATGTCATATTCTGTAACATTGTTTATAGTTTTGGTCGCCTTATACGAGTTAAGAGAGACAAGCAGCTATCATGACAGACTACAAAAGCAACTAACTGTATGATACTCCTCTTTTATTATTGAGATAACTTCATTCAAGTCTTATAAATTATCAAAGAACATTAAAATATTTAGTAATATTCTAATGCTGTACAAACATAAGGTGAAATAATTATTAATACAGTCCTGAACTAGGTTGAACATTTTAAACCAGATACTAGTGATATACACACATGACTCACTACCAGCATGTACACGCGGAACACTTGTGATATGTTGATTACACTAAGACTATTCACTGGCGTCAGTTAAGATACACACTGGTGGTGTATTCAACACTGGCGATACAGTCATGTCATCAAAGAACCCAAAACACTTTACCTGCACTTAATGAAAACCAATACTGATCCTGTCATTTCTGAAGCTTCACATTCAATCCTTTCCTCGTTGACAGACACCTTTAAATATCTTCGAATAGTTTCAACATAAGTATCTTTCAGTCAACACGCAGAGGCTTAAGGTATATAAAGATAATATTTAAAATACTAATTAAGAGGACAAGAAAACAATTTAATTTTTCACCAGTGAGGAAGTGATGACACCAACTGATATATGCTTCAGGAAAAACATCTTAATCTGTATAATAGACAAAATTAAATATGCACTGATTTACATGTAAAGAAGCAAGTGAAAATATCAGTTTTAGCACTGGAGGTTGAATTCACGGCAACAGCAATGTTAAGATCCACACTAAGAGAGAGCGAGAGAGAATGCTGTCAAGGTACCACATATGGCTCCACTTCGCGAACAGCGATAAGACATCTACACAAGATGGGCAGCAAACAGCAACTACACCCTGGTTGTACCCATCTCAAGACCACCACTTCATCTGAGATCATTCATTCTTAGAATGACTCAAGTATGGAACATGTTTGTACAACATAATAAAAATCTATGAAATAAAATTAGCTACCACATGAAATCGCTGGCCCACAGACGGCTCCAACTTCAATAAAAAGGCCCTCAAAGGAGCTCATGTAGGTAATAGCTCTTACCTTGTAAATAAAGGTAGGAACTCTTAACCTAATCCTGTAAACCATTCTGTAAATAAAAAGAAAGGCAGAAAGACAGCCAACCAGAGACAGAGAGTGTTGAGGGTTAGGTGTGAGAGCAAGAGAGATGGAGGGATGGTGAAAAAGAGAGAGAGAAAGTGAGAGGAGGGAGGTGTTGTAAGGGCGTGTAAGAGTTGGAGCCACACTTACCACTCACAACTGGCACCCATGCTTGAAATGTGACCAGGCCTTGAAAAATAGATGGAGGGCGATATTTTTACAAAAACCTAACTACTGTATTAAGAAATGAACATTATGAAGACAGTTACCCAGAGAAAATGCCTCTATTTTCTGTTATAAAAAAAAATGGATAATAATCGTTGAAATAACTTGACAGAAATGTACATATGATAAAGTTAATAATCTATAAAAACTATTTTTTTCTCTGGCTAAATTACTATAACATGGAAAAAAATATAGGAGACACATTCCTTAGTACTTGATTCATATAACATCTGCACTAATAATCTGTTAAACACATATATTAATCCATGATATCTATAATAATCTCTTAAACATTTACATTATCTCTACTAAACATCTATAATAATTATCTCTGATCAACATCTATACTAGTAATTATCACTACTAAACAATAATACTAGTAATTATCACTACTAAACATCTATACTAGTAATTATTTCTACTAAGCATCGATACTAGTAATTATCTCTACTAAACATCTATACTAGTAACTGGCTCTACTGAACATCTATACTAGTAATTATCTGTACCAAACATCCATACAAGTAATTATCTCTGCAATACATTTATAATCACTTGTATACCTAAGCCACTAATAAACTCTGACGTTTTTCTTGTATATATTATTGTAGCGGAAATTAGTTAAAAGCCTGTCCGGCTATACACTTCACAGAGGTAATGGCGCCCAGCCAGATATATACACAGGTGCTCCACTATAACACCCCCACACCAGCAACACTACACCTGCACCACCACACCTTCACCACACTTGCACCACCACCGTCAATTTTCACTAGCCAACACCCAGCCCTTTCATTATGGCTAAAAAGTTGCTCCTCAGTATTCCTCTATCCCTCACCTCCTATCCTCTTCTTCGTCAGCTCCCTCATCCCGTTGATCATCCCCCACTGCTCTCCCTCATCCCCCCACATCTCTCCCTTATCCCGCTGGTGAAACAAAGCTACTACCCAAGTCCCACCCTTTTATTCCCACAGGCGGAGACTCGGAGTGGACAAAAATATAAGAATACGGGAAATAAATTAAAACGGGGGTATAGCCAGGACTTGAGAGGAAAGAAGGTAGCACTTGATTCTGTCAGAAATATGCTGCCACACCTGCTCTTTTAAAAACAGTGGCAGAGATGAAAGTAGCTAAAGTCACAGTAGAAGGGAGAGAGACGGAATTTGTGTTAGAGCAGGAAAAACCCACTGGGAGAATACGGGATAGTTAAAATAAGGTATTGGTCCTGATATGTACTGGCTCTTAGGGTAGCTTGGCCTGAAAATTGAACCATAGGCACCTTATCAAGGGCTTGACTCCTCAGAAGAAAAACGGTAAATCGTTGTATTTTTTTTAATTTAATCTCTGACAAATGGACCCTAAATACATGACTCAAGGGGTTAGTGAAAAATACCTAAGAAAAACTTAATATAAACACAAACACACATTACAGGGAAATCCGAAATTGGGTACCAACAAAAACAGAAATTTACGAGCATCAAGTATGTAAAATATTCAAATAATCCACAATATAAAATGTTGTCTCAACCCTTACTATAGAGGACACACCTAATTGTTGCTAGCGCCTATGACTATAGTCGGGTCAAAATTATGACACTCCAACGACTTTCCCAGGAACTTCCTCGCTGTATCCGGTTGGTCTAAATGTTCCTTCCTCAGGCTAGCACTGTGACCCTCAGGCCTTTAGATTACATATTTGCCTGACCCTCCAGGACTAGTACTATCAAGTACTCAAGTAAATTTCTATTACATATTCAGGGTGTCTAGTTGAGTTGAGTCTACCAAGTCTTAGGCATTTCTTCAGGGGTGCCTGGTTGCTACTAAACCTATAAGAGGAGGAGGGGTGGGGAGGATTGTGGACCTGTTTGGAGAGGCGACTGGTATGAGGGTCTGTGTTTATGGTGCTGGTTCTACCCCATAGGGTTAGTGCAGTTGTTCAAATGCGATATGTTTATCGCAAATGTACTTTTTTTCCATGTGTATATACCATATAGTGGAATTGTGATGAGTGAACATTGCATGCCAGTATGGAGTAAGGTTTATGTTGTATGCATTGGGGTTGGTCACAAGGTTTCATAATTTTTTTTTTTTACATTGGGGGGGGGGGGGGTTAGTGGAGGTAGGAGGCATGGTGCCAATACTATTGTATGCTGCAACCATTGTACTAGTTGCTCATGTATTTGTTGGTAGGTTGCTTGTTAGGTACCCTTTGTGTTATGCAGGGTGTCTTGTCTTTATGACCTGGTGTAGTGGCCGGTTGAGTTAATGTTTATACCACACACATTGTATCTTTTCTTGTGTACCTAACCATGTATGACTAGGTATGAGCGGGTTCTAATAACATTAATAATATGCTATGCATTGTGTGTTTAGGTAGGAGTGTGTATTTATATTGTATTGTTTATGGTATAGGTTATTTTCCCTCTTATAGTTAATGTTCAGTTATTTATATGCGTTATGCTTATTGTGAGTGTAATGTTTATCCTTTGTGTTATGGTTTATATGTCTTTCGGCCTTGGTCACAGTGTATCATATTCTTGTTATGTCGTGTTTTAAATAAAATTTAAAAAAAAAACCTATAAGAGTATTTTCTGGTTTAGTCACAAAACTAACAAGCAAATACTATTACTAAAAAAAATAAAAGATCTTAAAAAATTAAGGAAAGACGTGATTAACAAAACACTAGCACACATCAATCAAAAACAGTAAAAATAACTTATCAAAAATAATTCACTTATAAAATTTAAAGACTATATTACACTAAAAAAAAAAAAAGAGAGATCTGAGGTAAAGTAAACATACTTAAACCTTAACATACTTATCAGACACAAAAGAATGAACATATTCAAGCATAAATCACATATAAAAACTTGCCATTATTATTATTATAATCAAAAAGAAGCGCTAAGCCATAAAAACTGGATAAATACATAAACACAACATGAACCACTGACTAGCACTGAATGAGTTAAGATACAGGAAAATAAAAGAAGACACAGACAGTTGTATAAATAATATAGCAAAAGTAGGTATAAAGCAAGGTTAAGTTACAGCTAGAAGGCAAATTACAGAAGAAAACACAGTAAGCATAAGTAGCAGATACTTAATAAAATAGTGTTAATATAAAAGATAGGTTAGAGAATGTGTATGTTAGATTATTAAAATAAAAAAGAAGCGCTAAACCACAAGGGCTATACAGCGCTGCAGGTGTATGTTAGAAATAGGGAGAATATTACTGCAGATTACAGGTTAAAGACAAAATTACCAGTGAAACAGTTTTGCACCACATCTCTGATAAATAACAGCATTATTATTATTATAATAAAAAAGAAGCGCTAAGCCACAAGGGCTATACAGCAATAACAGCATTAGTCTAGTCAAATACAGAAAGGAAAACAGATTTAAAAACAGGTTAAAACAGGCTAGTACAAAACAAAGCTAGACTAGTAGGGGCTAGTCACATGTTCAGACAATCATTTTACACCTTAAATTATCACTAATCTTATAGCTGTCATATAATATACAGGTATTATTTATGCTATAATAAGGTTAGTTACAAGGCATACACACATTTATTACCCTTCCCTAGGGTAGCATCAGAGTGCCGGCTGGAAGCTCTCCCGCAGCGGCTGTCACAAAAAAAACTGCATTTATCAATAGTTGGGCTCCTTTACCTCTGACCACATTAAAACAGGTTATGAACTCACTTACCAGCAGCGGATAATCGATATGGATAGTTGAAAAAGGCTGCTCAAGCCGACAAAGGTGTGGAGTGCGGCTTATTTACCAATTCCTCCCCTCGTGATCACTTCAAGCAGTTTGACCAAAACTCAAAACCCTGTACACAAATTCTTTACAAACTTTTCAACAGAAGCATAACTCATTTCAATATACCTTAATTTACTACCCACAATAATTATTACAATGAATACCAATACTTATAAAAAATCATCTAACAAAGAAAAAATGAATTTATACACTATATTACAGTTAAACACACAATCTAGTGAAATCATATTGGAACAACTGAGGATACATCACAATGCGCGAATCTTCATACTTCAACAACACATATTCTACAGTCAGTTTAGAGCTTTTACAGTATCAGTGATATTTTCAAATCATCTACCGCTGTTACAGTAATAATAATAATAATAATACTTTCTTAATTAACCCTTTGCAATTGTTCTGCATTACATTTCAATGGAAACAACGATGGTACATGACATTACAGAGCTTATCTTTTAATTGTAATTCATTTATTTCCTACACTTGAGTTACAGAACTATGCACAAAGAGGTAAAACTATAGGTAAGAAGTACACATTAAGGACAGTCATGAAATTTCCACAACGAATATTTATCACACTTTAACTTAGGTGCTGGCTCGAGGAGCTAATTTGTTTTTTTACATCTTCACTCCTCTTCCTCATCCCGCTGATCATCCTCACTCCTCTCCCTCATCCCGCTGATCATCCTCACTCCTCTCCCTCATCCCGCTGATCATCCTCACTCCTCTTCCTCATCCCGCTGATCATCCTCACTCTCTCTCCCTCATCCCGCTGATCATCCTCACTCTCTCTCCCTCATCCCGCTGATCATCCTCACTCCTCTCCCTTATCCCGCTGACCATCCTCACTCCTCTCCCTCATCCCGATGATCACCCTCACTCCTCTCCATCATCCCGCTGATCATCCCCACTCCTCTCCCTCATCCCGCTGATCATCCCCACTCCTCTCCCTCATCCCGCTGATCATCCTCACTCCTCTCCCTCATCCCGCTGATCATCCTCACTCCTCTCCCTCATCCCACTGATCATCCCCACTCCTCTCCCTCATCCCGCTGATCATCCCCCACTCCTCTCCCTCATCCTGCTGATCATCCCCCATTCCTCTCCCTCATCCCACTGATCATCCCCATTCTTCTCCCTCATCTCACTGATCATCCCCATTCCTCTTCCTCATCCCACTGATCATCCCCTACTCTTCTCCCCGTCTCATCCCTTCATGTTGTATTTTTCTTCTTATCCATTATTACATTTAATGGGGAAGCTCTAAACCCATAGGAGTCATATATCACCTGGGAGAGTGAGAAGCATCTAGATTCGATCCAAGAAAGAGGAGAATACGCTTAAATCCTTACATTAAGAGCTACTCACCAGCATCAAAGAATCTCCCTCGAGTTCAACCTACCTAAACCTATCCTCCCCTAACTCTAACCCATCCAGCTACTCATGCTCCCCTCCCTCTAACCCATCAATCCTACCCAGCCTCCCCTCCCTCTAACCCATCCACCTACCCATCCTCGCCTCCCTCTAACCCATCCATCTACCCATCTTCCCACCTATAATTCCCCTGAAACCCATCACAGCTTTCTCTAGGATATTATAATAATCATAACTAAACGCTAAACCCGTACAGCGCTGTCCCCAGGATATATACACACAGCTGTACGTTTCTCAGTGTACACAGATTTACTCACTATTGTAGGGACTGAAGCATTTTTGACCGGTGGTTTATTATTATAATGGGGATCGTTAAACCCATAGGGATTACACAGCGCCGGGGGGGATGGGGGGTGGAAGGTATTCAAGCTCAATTCAGGGAACTGGAGTACAAATCCAATTCCCTAGATCACGAGTCCCTCACCAGCTTCAAGAAACCTCCCTTGAGGGGTTTGACTGGTGATGAACAAGCGACCTGAAGATGTAACGACCCTTCAAGCCACCCACATCCCCCCCCCCCCAATGATTCACTTTCCTCCCCTACCCCTCTCCTTCCCTTCCACTCACTATCCTTAGGAACATCACCTCAGTTACATTATATACAAACTTTATGGATTATTTTTCAGTTAATTTAACTTAAGAATCATTATAGTAGTTTTTTATATATGCTTTCTATTAACCTTAGTTTTACAGAACTGTCAGTACATGTCTGTACTGTTTGAGAAAATACAAAAATATAAAACAAAATCTGGTGTGCTCTCAGTGTGTTTTAATAAGTATATTAAGATCAACACACCATACTTTTTTTTTTTAGTTAAAACACACGCTCAGTAAATTTTAAATTACACTTATTATCTGTTTTAGGTTTTCATTAAAAATAAAACACGAAAAATCCCTAAAAATATAAAAAATGCATTTATGGCTTTTGTTGAATATTGCTTTGTAGAACTAAACTACTGTATATCTAGAACATATCAAAATATCTATATAAACAGGGGAGAGTTTAGACGTCGGAAAGTGAAGTCAAACTGGCCAAGCCACACGTCTTTGTCTCAGGGAGTCTCAACGGCTGAACAACGTAGCTCTGTTCTTGCTGACTAACTGGGTTAAAAGCCTACAGACTACACAAGAGTCATTAAAGTTGCATGTAACCTGTTCACCACCACAAAAGAACACTTTAATCCCTAGAGATTAAAGAGCCTGTGAATGTACATACACTGAGGGATGGCTAGTATATACACGAGGGTCACTAAGGTTGCATGTGCCAACTCATCACCAGCCAGGAATATTTGAATCCCTAATGTAGGGAATAAAGAAAACTACCAGTTATATACACACTGACATATATACACACATATACCTCTCGGTGTATATATCCAGTGGTGTGGGTGCCTCTGAGCTAATTTCATTCTAATATCCGTTTGGTGTACTAGCCTCCACAAGCAATATATTATTGTGACCACGAACGAGTGGTATTGAACCAATAACAACACTGCGACTAGCCGAGGATTCGAACCCATGTCGCTTTTGCCCTGCCTCGTGGTGAACGAAAATCACATGACGCTCTAACCCACTGGACTACACAATCCTACAAAAATCAAGCACCAAGCAGAGCTAAGTGTTTGATCTTGATCCGAGGACATACGGCTAGTCGCAGTGTTGTTGATTCAATACCACTCGTTGGTGGTCACAATAATATACATACTGCTTGTGAAGGCTAGTACACCAAACACGGATTAGAATATTAGCTCAGAGGCACCCACACCACCGTATGTCCTCGGATCAAGCTAAAACACCTAGATCTGCTGGGTGCTTGAATATTGTAGGATTGTGTGGTCCAGTGGGTTAGAGCGTCATGTGATTTTCGCTCACCACGAGGCAGGGCCAAAACGACATGTGTTCGAATCCTCGGCTAGTCGCAGTGTTACTTATATATATATATATATATATATATATATATATATATATATATATATATATATATATATATATATATATATATATATATATATATATATATATAGGAAAAACTGGTCAATTTGCAAGAACTCATTTAAAATTAAGTCCTTTCTAAAAATTTCTCTTACACACTTCGATATATATATTTTTTTATGTTAATATAAAAATTAATGATTTTGTACCAAAAGTACATTAGAAAACTTACCTAACTTTATTACAAGCGCAATTTAATTTAGCCTAATCCAACTAAATAACTTTAGAAAGACATAAGAACATAAGAAAGAACACTGCAACAGACCTACTGGTCTATGCGAGGCAGGTCCAATTCTCCCACCAGCTTAAGCCAATGTCTTGAATTTACAACAATTTAATAATAAACAAACGCAATGAAATATATTTTTTCCGTTAGGTTCAGAATGATTTCTGCGAAATTATTGCATACACAAATTTTCACTTGCCTTATTCGGCAAGAAAAGCGTTGCTATTTAAGCCAAAATCGCAAGTTTTACCTATTCTGCACGACATCATATATATGTGTCAGGGATCATTTATTTAAAAAAAAAAATATGAATACACTGGTACAATATATCAAAGATTATGAATCTCCTCCAGATCCTCTCAAGCTGGATGCAAACCCAGTACACAGCAACCATTTCCACTCTGGATGGCCACGCTGAGGCGCTGGAACATGAAAGTGGTGGCAGCCCTTGGGTCCCTGGTGGTGTCAATGAGTCTGAATCCCACTCTTTGAGGAAACGTGTGGCATTCATTCCCCATGATCTCAAGGTCTCTGATTCCACTGGGATAAATTGATACTGATGACTTATGTCTCTGTACCTGCTGATCTTGTATTCCTCCCTGTGATCTGCAGCACCTACCCGTTGCCCAACACTGTGATAGATGTAGGTGTCAGCCAACGTAGACACCCAGGTATAATCCCAAGATGAAACCTTGCCATTCTTTCGAGGATAGACGGTGATCCTGTTTGTGAGGTTTGCGGGTTTGTGAGTATTTGCTGGATGCTAAGGATCTGGGTTCTCTCTTAGGCGGGCATCCAGCTGTAGCAACGCTCCTCTATGTCATCGACTTCACTGTGTATTGCATAACAGCCCTTGATTTTGGAGCAGTTTAGACCATGTACACCACATTGGTCGGCTTGTACATCTCCATAAATACACGTATATTCCGTGTGAATTGGGGCAGCGAGGCGGAGATCAACCACAATACAGAGGGTCGAGGGTCTGTGGGTAAAGGTGTGTTCCCATTACCGAAATGGGGAATTGTTTGAAGGAAGTCCCCAGAGTGAAGTGCGCTCACAGCCTGGAGACAAGCAGCCTCCTTGTTGCCGCAGCCCTGAGCATATTGGCATGCACCTTTTCAGTGATGGGGGCCACTGTAGGACAGTGGTGCACTAGGTTTTGGGGGCTGGAGCAGCGAGTCTCCCCCATTCGGTACTGGCAGTGATGTAGTGATATATATATATATATATATATATATATATATATATATATATATATATATATATATATATATATATATATATATATATATATATATACATACATACATACATACATACACACGCTTTTGTATTAATAGCTAAGCAGTAGCATGTGTGATGGCACAGACTCTCGAGATAATTAACAGTGATAAAAATTAGTTTTCCATATGATAAAACTTTGATTCAATACAAACCGTCAAAGTTTACCTAAGACAGTCGTGAAATAATGGAAACCTAGTCAATAAATAAGGAAAGGTTCTATTTGTTTTTTCAACAAACCGGTCGTCTCCCACCGAGGTAGGTTGACCACTCCACCACTTCTTGCCACAGGGGCGCCGATACTACAGTTCAAATTTGCAAATACCCCCACCTCTCCAGAGTGCAGGCCATGGTAAGCTGTAACGGGCTTCTCTAAAGTCAGAAGCGATTATCATAAATACTTAATTTGTGTTTGGTGGTTCACTAAACACACTGGCAGTGAGGCACTCAGTGTTCCACTCATGGTTCACATACTTACCAATTCCAGGATTCAAGTCCTAGTGACCTGTGTCCCTAAATTCCTTCATACACATTACCTTGCCCATAAAGATTATATATGATGTTCAATTAAGAAATACGTGTATTTTTTAAATTTCTTTGGAAGCATTTCATAGCGAGTTACATATTTGTTAACTCCTGATATAAGCATCTTAACTACCCTTCTTACCAATGCAGTCCGTTATGTCATGCATAATTCCATTCATATTTTTTATCGTTTGTAATTGTATACATTGCTTAACAAAATTATCTCTAAGACAATAAAGCATTATTACAGTATAATTACTCGCCAGTTTATTACAGTATCCTTACTCGCCAGATTACAGTACCCTTAGTAGCCAGATTATTATAGCATCGTTACTGATCAGATTTCCCTTGAGAAGGTGGAGGCACGTTAGGTGTGAGAGAGGAGTGCGGCCGACGTGCCCAAGCTGGGGCGGACCAGGTGAGGTGCTTGAGGTGGAACCTGTCTCTAGTCAGCCGTAAGTCTGGCACTAACAGCACGTAAAGGTGAGTTATGGCCTTGACGTGACGGAGGCTAACACGAGAGCCAGAAAACTTGTCGCTTGGATGACTAGGGCATGTGGAGGTCTTCCTGGATAGGAGGGGGAGACGTCTGAGGGATGGTTACGGATGAGGGGATGCTTGGACAAGTGGAGGATAAGTTGGGGTCCCTGGATAGGAAGGCGGCTAGAATATATATATATATATATTATATATATATATATATATATATATATATATATATATATATATATATATATATATATATATATATTCACGGATGAGGGAATGCTTCAATGGGGGAAGGATGGAGGTGGCGGTGGGATGCGTGGATCTGGGTGCGAGATGCTTGGATGGATAGAGGATCGAAGGACTCTGAATGGATAGGTAGTTAAGGGGGAAAATTGGCTCTAGGAAAAAGTTTGAATAGAATTTTTGCTAAGTATTTTAAGAGAGTTCGACAACTATTCATTCCTTCAATCGAGCAACTAAAACGCCAAAGCTTAACAGAGATGACATGATACAAACGTGCCAAGAATATCTTGCAAAAAAAAAAAAGAAAAAAAAAAAAAATATCTCACACCTTCGGGAATGTAGCCAGAAAGATTAATAGTGTGAGCTCACACTCGTGACCCACTGACAGTGAGGCGCACGTGTTATCTCTGTACTTCCAGCATTAACAACGTTGAAACCAGGAATTCTCACACAGTTAACATTTTGTAGGCCATATGCCCGATATAATTTTTCCTTTCATGTTACTTTATAAGCGTGAAATATAATTTTGTGTGGGAGGAATGTAGGTATTTTTATTTCTTTGACCAGGTTACCAGAGTTTGGATGGGCTTTTAAATAGAAAGTGATCTGAGGCATCAGTCTGGACCCACCACAATCTATTGGTCGGTAAGAATTCCTGGTTTCAATGTTTTTAATATCAGCGGTTAACAAGTGTGCTGCAGCCTCACTTGACCATGACTTCCAGCAACATTTCACTGACAAATGTAAACGTTTAGTTATTCATCCTCAGTGTCTTTCCATAATCCGTTTAACAAAATATCTAACTGAAGCATCAATCACACACGAGATTTAAAATATAGAACATGAAAGGAGAACATGTGCATGACAAAATACACGCCAGACATGACCTGAGACAAGACAGTTAACCCACGAATATCGAGATGTTACAAATATCTTCTTAGTGGTTCTGGGGATTATTTTCCCCCGTGCGCGGTTTTAGACCAGGTCGCTTATGGTAAGAAAATAAATATTAAAGCATCAGAAACTATTAAGAAACAGAAAAGTAAAAGTACATGCATACAGAATATAAGCAGAAGTTTGTAAGATTTACCTGTCGTATTCCGTGATTATGAGAGAACGAAAAGATCAGTAATCTTGCCAATGGTAAAAATCCATCTCACATTCATTGAAGATAGTACTTCCTTGGATGGTTGTGTCTACCAACCTACTACAAGCCAGCTACTATTGAATATATGAATTAGAAGAAGGGTATAATACACAATTAAGTTTTATTAAAGTGTAGAAACAAAAGACTAAAAAAATATGTACAAGTGATTTACATAGCAAACACTTATAACACAAATCACGTTGTCA
Source organism: Cherax quadricarinatus (assembly GCF_038502225.1). Classification (NCBI taxonomy): domain Eukaryota; kingdom Metazoa; phylum Arthropoda; class Malacostraca; order Decapoda; family Parastacidae; genus Cherax; species Cherax quadricarinatus. The sequence goes on along the minus strand of NC_091350.1, from coordinate 17,087,994 downwards.
AGGGTTCGTGAACACAAGTTTTCCAGTGTAAATGTGTTATGCAGTGAGCGCCACGCAATATAGTCGTAATAACTTAAGCTCGAGAGTAGATGAAAGGTGCATGTGGAAAACTGTGCGTGTCCTCACAGATTCATATTTGTGGGGTCGGGTTTAACATCCCTTCCTCGCCTCCTATATTTTTTTTAACTTTTCTGATAGTCATTGTTCGTCTTTTGAATCTTATCACACCTACTTTAGAAAAAAACAAACCATACCACGGGCTGGGATAGAACCCGCGATCAGAGAGTCTGAAAACTCCAGACCGAAGCGCTAGCCACTGGGCCAGCTGGTTCTATCCCCACCCGTGGTATGGTTTGCAATCGCGTCATTACGATTTCGTGAGTCATACTTTAGAAATGTTGTAATTAAGCAAAATTATTTACGTAGAAAAGTCAATAGGTGCTTATAAAAAATCTTAGTCTGCAGATGATGCGTCCAAATCGGACCTGACTACTTCATACCTCTTCCAGTACAACAGCTTCGTAAATTACGAAGAACAAAGACTCCTAAAACATCGTCTGAATGCTTGCAAAAAAAAGGGAAAATGCAACTTTTAGAAAGGACATAAAAACCTAATATTTCCTATTAGCTTTTGAAAAATTGGGATTATTGCTACTATTAGTAGTAGTAGTAGTAGTAATAGCAGCAGAAGTAGCAAACTAGTTTGTGGAAGACTGTCGTTCACCCCACCAGTCTACCAGGAGACTACTCTTGCTGAGGAAGCACTGAATGAGATAGTATCCAAAACAGGAACAGTGAGAGGGAGTGGTATACCATTCCATCATGCGTTCAGTGGGTGGGAAGTTTAATCCACCTTTCCATGATAAAGAAACAAATCTGCACGTCAGACAACGTTGAGAGTGAAGCATCTGTACCAAATTCATTCAGCATCTGCAGACAGTTGATTATGACTTATAATAACCTAGATAAATTTGTGTTGGTCATGGATGTGAAGATCAGCAGGGCTATAAATGTCAACGATACCAGGATAGATATCTTTGTCTGAAGGGAAGGGCCATGCAACTGAGTTCTACTAATTTTGAAGACTAGCAAAGAATGTATAAAGAGAGTAGTCCACTAGCCTGTGTTGAACTCTACAATTACAAACCACTAGAGTTGTGTAATTATTCGCTGCTTTTAACATGAACAGTTATCATTAAAACTCGCCATCACAATAAATTTTCAGGTAACTTAACACTATTATCAATACCAATTGTGCCGTCAAATTACAAATAACAATCAAAACAAAGGCAGACAAAATTAAATTCACGTGTTTGCCCGAAGCCAGAGATTACAAGTCACACTATTTAGGCGTCAGTAATGTTGGCGTCAGAGGTGTTGCTAACACCAGCACCAGGAGGTGGCGGAGTCAGCAGAGGTCGCGTCTGAGGGGCCGGCATAATTCCATTTGTCACAGTCCAAATTATATCCATAACTCGTTCAAAATCATAGGTCATCAACCACAGGAAATTTTGACAAAAGGGAAAATATCGCAACTTGTTGTGATCAGCTGCCAGGAGCTTATCAAATGTGACTGCAGGAATGACTGTGGTTTATGTTGCGCATGTTTTCTCTGCGGTTTAATCTACACAAGGATATGTGATTGTATCTGGCAGGAGCAGCAAGTGTATTTACCGGGACTACGTTAGTGATGAACATCAATCACACTACTATGAATGTAGTTCTTTAAGTATTACACCACTAAAAAAACAGTGGCTACCTTGGAAACTTTTCAGGCATTGTGTATGCACAAAAACGTTTAAATAATTAAACAACACAAAATATCACCTGGGTTAAAAACCCTTTAACTTTTTATCCCCACACCGAGTGCCTTCCACTGAGGTAGGGTGACCCTAGCCTCGGTCGTAGACAAAGGCCGTTTAAAAAAAAATGAACGTTGAGTTCATAACCCCAGTCCTTACATTTGTAGTTAACATTGGACGCCATCTTTGCATTTTTAAGTAACTCATCAGCTGGATCTGGAGAGTGATGCAATAAGAGTATCATTGCCAAGGATCCTGCTTGTATCGCCATTTGAAAGGCATTTTCTGTTACCTAATGCACTATTTCTTTAATGTTTCGAACCTTGGGCGGTAGGGCTCGATACGACTCATACTGTTGTAGCTCTTAACTACAATGATAATGAGAAGTAAAGACGAGTAAAATATTGTCTGAGAAATGTCAATGTGTACAAAACGAAACTTTCACAGTTTTCAGAAATCAAGACAATGCACATTGGATTTTTCACTATTTTATTTGAATTATTTATGTTAGATAAAAGGACACAGGTGCAACTAATGTGATATTTTATTGTGGCAACGTTTCGCTCTGGAATTATTTAGTTCACAACTTCTTACTGAGAGCCGTAGTTAATTATCAATGATATCTCAAGATCTACTGCCAACGAAAGTAAAGAAAATAAATTAGACTCAGAAGCTAAGACTTGGTCAGCACCTTTATGCTCAGCGACTGGTCGCATCACATCAAACGAGATGGTGTTCCAGACCTATATTTCATTAATCACTAACTCCTTTGACGCTCACTAATCTTATTCCCCGCATCGCTTTCCTTCACCCTTCGTTGGCCCGGTTCTCCTTCAGGCGAGAAAACCGAATCAGCATACATCGGGAATCTGGCCTTTGCTGATTCTCTACGCAAGGCTTTGATCACTCAATAAGGTACTAGCCACTGCTGTGCTCTCACACATTAATTTAGCACCACTCCTGGCCTCCTCAAAGCACTGGTAACAACAGCTCACCTCACGACAAATACACATCCACAAGACACAATCATTTAAACAGGCTCACATCCACAAGGGACATTCATTAACGCGAACATATCTGTAAGCCACCACCCCTGACTTTCCAACACTCTAGCACACATAAAACATGTCGTAAACCATCTCAAGAACACACGAAGACATGCAAATTTGAAAAGATGAGGGCAGAGCGGACGCAGAATGCAACAATATCAAAGAATAAAAAACACCTGGGGTAAATATAGTTCGAAGCATATCACCTGAAGTACACAAGCTTCATAACGTCAGCGACATATGCCAGACTGGTAAACCTCAATATCATTCAGGAACTTTAATAAAGACTCCTTCATAAAATTAAATGCGACATACTATATTAGGCCAATCATTGAGTACGTGACCCCAGACTGAAGCACACACTCGTTCCAGTCAATAAAAGGGTGTAAAAGTTTGCAACCAGACTAGTATCAAAACTGAAAGGAATGCACTATTAGGAGAGGTTGAGGAAACTGAACCTGATGACCTTCAAAGAGAGAAAGACAAAGGGGGACGTTACTGTCTGAATTAACGTCAGACAATAACAGAATATTTAAATTAAAAGGACCATAATCAAGAGGACACAGGTGAAGGCTGAAGACAGATAAGCCATAAGGATGCAAGGAGTCTCGACCCCAGCAAACCCAACTCAGTATAAACAACTCGGCAAATGCAACGTGGGTGCGGGGATGCAAGTCCCCTACACCCACCTTCTGACAGGGTGAGTACGGAGACAGATGTGGGAAACTCACTCCCCACATTCATCTGTTTGGGTGGAGGGGAAGGGGTGAAGAGAATGGTGTATTCAGACCCTCGCTCCCACAAGGTATGTGTATCTTAATTTTTCTAAGACATAATAGGGTCAATTTCATTTGGCCTGAATTCTTGCATTAAAACTGATCAAGTTAGCTTGGAAATATGTACGTGTTTATAATTCAAACAAAAAGAGTGCTACAGTGATGTGCCATTCAATATAGTGGACCAATATCGTTCTCCAGTGGTGCAAAACCGCAAATTAAAATTTTAGAATTTTTCTACAACCTGCCGCTGGGTATAAGGAAGCCTGTAATTAAGTATGGTTGAACTAACTTGTCACAGCTGCTTAACCTCTATGACAGAATCACGGAAGCGCTGGACGAAAACCAAAACGCAGAAGTGATATACACGGATTTTTGCAAAGGTGCTGACAAATGCAATAATGAGGCGATTGCACACAAAATGAGGACTATAGTCATAACGGGAAAGGTAGGCAGATAGATTTTTCAACTTTGACAGCTAGAACACAAATAGTAATAAACAGAGTAAAATTCAGCACTAGCGAGGTAAAAAGCTCAGCACCCCAAGGCATGGTCCTGGCACCGCTACTGTTTCTTATCCTCACAGCACAGATAAAAGCACCCGCTGCGGTTTTGCATCATTTGCGGATGACATCAAAATAAGCAGAAGTTTGTGGTTACAGGAAAGTGGGTGCAGGAGGGAAGAGGAGCGATTGGTGGAATGATGATGTAAAGAGAGTAGTAAGGGAGAAAAAGTTAGCATATGAGAAGTTTTTACAAAGTAGAAGTGATGCAAGGAGGGAAGAGTATATGGAAAAAAAGAGAGAAGTTAAGAGAGTGGTGAAGCAATGTAAAAAGAGAGCAAATGAGAGAGTGGGTGAGATGTTATCAACAAATTTTGTTGAAAATAAGAAAAAGTTTTGGAGTGAGATTAACAAGTTAAGAAAGCCTAGAGAACAAATGGATTTGTCAGTTAAAAATAGGAGAGGAGAGTTATTAAATGGAGAGGTAGAGGTATTGGGAAGATGGAAGGAATATTTTGAGGAATTGTTAAATGTTGATGAAGATAGGGAAGCTGTGATTTCGTGTATAGGGCAAGGAGGAATAACATCTTGTAGGAGTGAGGAAGAGCCAGTTGTGAGTGTGGGGGAAGTTCGTGAGGCAGTAGGTAAAATGAAAGGGGGTAAGGCAGCCGGGATTGATGGGATAAAGATAGAAATGTTAAAAGCAGGTGGGAATATAGTTTTGGAGTGGTTGGTGCAATTATTTAATAAATGTATGGAAGAGGGTAAGGTACCTAGGGATTGGCAGAGAGCATGCATAGTTCCTTTGTATAAAGGCAAAGGGGATAAAAGAGAGTGCAAAAATTATAGGGGGATAAGTCTGTTGAGTGTACCTGGTAAAGTGTATGGTAGAGTTATAATTGAAAGAATTAAGAGTAAGACGGAGAATAGGATAGCAGATGAACAAGGAGGCTTTAGGAAAGGTAGGGGGTGTGTGGACCAGGTGTTTACAGTGAAACATATAAGTGAACAGTATTTAGATAAGGCTAAAGAGGTCTTTGTGGCATTTATGGATTTGGAAAAGGCGTATGACAGGGTGGATAGGGGGGCAATGTGGCAGATGTTGCAAGTGTATGGTGTAGGAGGTAGGTTACTGAAAGCAGTGAAGAGTTTTTACGAGGATAGTGAGGCTCAAGTTAGAGTATGTAGGAAAGAGGGAAATTTTTTCCCAGTAAAAGTAGGCCTTAGACAAGGATGTGTGATGTCACCGTGGTTGTTTAATATATTTATAGATGGGGTTGTAAGAGAAGTAAATGCGAGGGTCTTGGCAAGAGGCGTGGAGTTAAAAGATAAAGAATCACACACAAAGTGGGAGTTGTCACAGCTGCTCTTTGCCGATGACACTGTGCTCTTGGGAGATTCTGAAGAGAAGTTGCAGAGATTGGTGGATGAATTTGGTAGGGTGTGCAAAAGAAGAAAATTAAAGGTGAATACAGGAAAGAGTAAGGTTATGAGGATAACAAAAAGATTAGGTGATGAAAGATTGAATATCAGATTGGAGGGAGAGAGTATGGAGGAGGTGAACGTATTCAGATATTTGGGAGTGGACGTGTCAGCGGATGGGTCTATGAAAGATGAGGTGAATCATAGAATTGATGAGGGAAAAAGAGTGAGTGGTGCACTTAGGAGTCTGTGGAGACAAAGAACTTTGTCCTTGGAGGCAAAGAGGGGAATGTATGAGAGTATAGTTTTACCAACGCTCTTATATGGGTGTGAAGCGTGGGTGATGAATGTTGCAGCGAGGAGAAGGCTGGAGGCAGTGGAGATGTCATGTCTGAGGGCAATGTGTGGTGTGAATATAATGCAGAGAATTCGTAGTTTGGAAGTTAGGAGGAGGTGCGGGATTACCAAAACTGTTGTCCAGAGGGCTGAGGAAGGGTTGTTGAGGTGGTTCGGACATGTAGAGAGAATGGAGCGAAACAGAATGACTTCAAGAGTGTATCAGTCTGTAGTGGAAGGAAGGCGGGGTAGGGGTCGGCCTAGGAAGGGTTGGAGGGAGGGGGTAAAGGAGGTTTTGTGTGCGAGGGGCTTGGACTTCCAGCAGGCATGCGTGAGCGTGTTTGATAGGAGTGAATGGAGACAAATGGTTTTTAATACTTGACGTGCTGTTGGAGTGTGAGCAAAGTAACATTTATGAAGGGATTCAGGGAAACCGGCAGGCCGGACTTGAGTCCTGGAGATGGGAAGTACAGTGCCTGCACTCTGAAGGAGGGGTGTTAATGTTGCAGTTTAAAAACTGTAGTGTAAAGCACCCTTCTGGCAAGACAGTGATGGAGTGAATGATGGTGAAAGTTTTTCTTTTTCGGGCCACCCTGCCTTGGTGGGAATCGGCCGGTGTGATAATAAAAAAAAAAAAAAATCAAAATAAGTATGGTCTGGGATCAGGCCGCTCTCGTCACATGATTCCAGACCAGACCTCCCGGTGGATAACCTGATTACTCAGGCTATTGATAGCTGCAGGAAGTCCAACATGCACCACAGCCCGGATGATCAGGACCTAACTAGAGAAAATTTTCTAGTTCTCTTGAAGACCGCCAGGGGTCTATTGGAAATCCCCCGCATGCATAAAAATATTGAAAAGTCTTAGTTCCTTCATAATTAACGAATTTTTATTTAATGTATTCACTAAAATATTTGAGGACAAAAGAATTCATGCGAGAGCTCATCCTTGTATCTTTTTAACCAGGGTCCTCACAAAAGCTGGATACTGGAAATACCTCATCTAGCTTTTACAGACATTTACCTTTGGCACTACCCAAAATCTCGACCTTCCTGGTCATAATACAGTAGAGATTCTGAACATGAAACTGCTTGGAAAGTCTCACGCGTTCAACTGGAAGAGAACTCTCCCAACAACAACAGGTTGGTCACCAGCTATGCTTAACCTGAAACAGGTAGTGCAGGCTCAGCGCCTCAAACTGGAGATCTAGGAGAAGCCTGCCGGATATAACAGACACTCTCGACAGGGAAGGTCCCCAATGTTCCAGTGAAAACTCGAATCAACATGTGAACAGGCTCTAACAACCACATCAGGGAAGAGCACAGGCGGAGTACTGGATGTAGCAACTACACTCCTGAGATTTTTCTGATAAGTCCACATTAGCGCTCGGCCAAAGACTATCCCCAGGAATGTTACCAGGTCCTCATAGGCAAGGACATCAACCAGGAGACCTGCCAATCCACATAAATCTATACATAAAAATACTCACCCGAAACGATGACATATCAATATATTACAAATATACTGATATGTCATCGTTATTAAAATAATTTTATATCCTAATGACATTAATGATTTTTTTGATTATATGAAGAATAGAACTCAATACTGTAACCAGGACTAACAAATTATAAATGAATATTGGACAATGTTTGGAACCGTCTTGAACCAAGCTCAAGTCAAGATTGAGGAAAAAAAGTAAAAGTAGGAAATCTGGCGAGAGCATTGAGGAGACAGCCCTGTTTTCCCTCTTTCTCGCTCTCACCCACAGCTTCAAGCTGATAATGGTTCAGAACGGATCGAGACGATGTTTATTTTTCGTTTCCAATTTCTAACTTGTTTTGAATTAAATTATATTGTAAATTGATTACTAATATTGCTATAAGCAGTAACACTGACCTACACAAAAGCAAATACAGGCTAACAAAAGCATCTCAAAACAAATTATACTCTATTTTTTATCAATTAAATAAATTATTGATTAATAATAGTGGGCTCTATCCTCTGTCCATAATGTTGTATTAAACGAAATGAGAATTAGGTCTAAAGTTTATGAAGTGTGAAGGCTTACTCAGCCGTGTAAGATCTTAACTTGGTCTTACCAAGGCTGGCTCCTCCTCAGGAAAATTAATGAATAGAAAAAAGAACAATACCCTACTAAAATAAACACTTTATTGTTAGAATTGAAAATATAAAACATTTAAATATGAACTTTTATCCTACTTGAAAGAAAAATGAAAACTGAAATATAAAAATATCTGAATTCAACGCTAATATGTACAGTTAGACTGGGGTGTCTGGTTGATGTTGACACCGCGCTTTGTAGAAATTGTAGCCGTTGTTGATGATGTGGGGGAGGTCACAGCTGTTGAGTGACAACCCAATGGCTAGTTCGTCACAAAGTCTCTAGCCTTGAATAATCCGATAGGAACGCAGGTCTTTCACCACTGCAAAGATGAGGGGTAGTTGCCTGGGGTTGGCTACACCCAGGTACGTAGATCAAGGGTGACGTCCCAGAACTCATGTGAAGTTCGTCTCCTTCAACACTTTCTGTGGTTGCCAGATGACCCAAGCTGACATTCCAAGCTAGAAGGATACAAAAGTTAACCACTGATTGAGAAATCACTCTCCATGATAAGTAAAGCATTTAAAAGATTGGTGAGGATTTAAATGCAAAACCTGGAAATCAAGGCAGAATGAACTACGTTTTAGAACTGGTTAAAAGTGAAGCTTTTAACCAATATATCCACTAGAATAGGAGCAGAGGCTTTTACTTACAGTAGTGCTGGGAGCTGTGAGTCAAGAGATTATCCATTTGGTTGGAGCCCCACACGTCACCTTTCCGGGTGGAAAAAAGGGGGGAGGGATAGCGGGAGCTAGACACTGACCCTACCTTAACAAGCAGACTGGCCATCAAACTATCGTCACCATATACTCGCTCGCTACTCATATCTGTTGAACTTTTCCCTCACATGAAGGATATATTTATATTAAAAACCTATGAAATTCAAAATACAGCTTTTGTGTAAATATATTTAATGTAACATTACAATTAATAACTTTTAATCCATCCTTCAAAATCAACACACAATTAGCATAATTTTTTTTTTTAGAAATAGAGCAATATCCAGGACACTGGTAGACGAGAGTATCATAGAATTTTCTCTCGTCTGCTTCAGCTGACCTCTCACGGTGAAGGTGATACAACATATGGTATTACCTGCCAACGTATAATAGCAAATGAATACCCAGCTTGTGATGTAGGTTTCCCACAATATGATAGAGAGTCTCGTCATCCACGTACGGCTTCCAGAGCTCTCAGCTAATCTGGGTACAACTCGCTGAGGCTCGTTAATAATGTATCAAGTTCCTCTGTGCAGAAGTTAACATTAATATGTATGAAGAACTTCAAATATATATATATATATATATATATATATATATATATATATATATATATATATATATATATATATATATATATATATATATATATATATATATGTCGTGCCAAATATGTAAAACTGGTCAATTAGCAAGAACTCATTTAAAATTAAGTCCTTTCTAAAATTTTCTCTTATACGTTTTAAGATATATTTTTTTGATTAATGTTAATGTAAAAAATTTTAATTTTGCACCAAAAGAATCTTAGAAAACTTGCCTAACCTTATTATAACAAGAACAATTTATTTTAGCCTAACCCAACGAAATATATTTTAGATTTGTTTACAATAATTTAATACTAAACAAACACAGTGAAATATATTTTTTTCGTTAGGTTCAGAATGATTTTGGCGAAATTATTGCATACACAAATTTTCGCTTGTCCTATATGGCAAGATGAGCGTTGCTATTTAAGCCAAGATCGCAAGTTCTGCCTATTCGGCACAACATTATATATATATATATATATATAATTATATATACAAATATATATATATATATATATATATATATATATATATATATATTATTTTTTTTATTATCACACTGGCCGATTCCCACCAAGGCAGGGTGGCCCGAAAAAGAAAAACTTTCACCATCATTCACTCCATCACTGTCTTGCCAGAAGGGTGCTTTACACTACAGTTTTTAAACTGCAACATTAACACCCCTCCTTCAGAGTGCAGGCACTGTACTTCCCATCTCCAGGACTCAAGTCCGGCCTGCCGGTTTCCCTGAACCCCTTCATAAATGTTACTTTGCTCACACTCCAACAGCACGTCAAGTATTAAAAACCATTTGTCTCCATTCACTCCTATCAAACACGCTCACGCATGCCTGCTGGGAGTCCAAGCCCCTCGCACACAAAACCTCCTTTACCCCCTCCCTCCAACCTTTCCTAGGCCGACCCCTACCCCGCCTTCCTTCCACTACAGACTGATACACTCTTGAAGTCATTCTGTTTCGCTCCATTCTCTCTACATGTCCGAACCACCTCAACAACCCTTCCTCAGCCCTCTGGACAACAGTTTTGGTAATCCCGCACCTCCTCCTAACTTCCAAACTACGAATTCTCTGCATTATATTCACACCACACATTGCCCTCAGACATGACATCTCCACTGCCTCCAGCCTTCTCCTCGCTGCAACATTCATCACCCACGCTTCACACCCATATAAGAGCGTTGGTAAAACTATACTCTCATACATTCCCCTCTTTGCCTCCAAGGACAAAGTTCTTTGTCTCCACAGACTCCTAAGTGCACCACTCACTCTTTTTCCCTCATCAATTCTATGATTCACCTCATCTTTCATAGACCCATCCGCTGACACGTCCACTCCCAAATATCTGAATACGTTCACCTCCTCCATACTCTCTCCCTCCAATCTGATATCCAATCTTTCATCACCTAATCTTTTTGTTATCCTCATAACCTTACTCTTTCCTGTATTCACCTTTAATTTTCTTCTTTTGCACACCCTACCAAATTCATCCACCAATCTCTGCAACTTCTCTTCAGAATCTCCCAAGAGCACAGTGTCATCAGCAAAGAGCAGCTGTGACAACTCCCACTTTGTGTGTGATTCTTTATCTTTTAACTCCACGCCTCTTGCCAAGACCCTCGCATTTACTTCTCTTACAACCCCATCTATAAATATATTAAACAACCACGGTGACATCACACATCCTTGTCTAAGGCCTACTTTTACTGGGAAAAAATTTCCCTCTTTCCTACATTAACTTGAGCCTCACTATCCTCGTAAAAACTCTTCACTGCTTTCAGTAACCTACCTCCTACACCATACACTTGCAACATCTGCCACATTGCCCCCCTATCCACCCTGTCATACGCCTTTTCCAAATCCATAAATGCCACAAAGACCTCTTTAGCCTTATCTAAATACTGTTCACTTATATGTTTCACTGTAAACACCTGGTCCACACACCCCCTACCTTTCCTAAAGCCTCCTTGTTCATCTGCTATCCTATTCTCCGTCTTACTCTTAATTCTTTCAATTATAACTCTACCATACACTTTACCAGGTATACTCAACAGACTTATCCCCCTATATTTTTTGCACTCTCTTTTATCCCCTTTGCCTTTATACAAGGGAACTATGCATGCTCTATGCCAATCCCTAGGTACCTTACCCTCTTCCATACATTTATTAAATAATTGCACCAACCACTCCAAAACTATATTCCCACCTGCTTTTAACATTTCTATCTTTATCCCATCAATCCCGGCTGCCTTACCCCCTTTCATTTTACCTACTGCCTCACGAACTTACCCCACACTCACAACTGGCTCTTCCTCACTCCTACAAGATGTTATTCCTCCTTGCCCTATACACGAAATCACAGCTTCCCTATCTTCATCAACATTTAACAATTCCTCAAAATATTCCCTCCATCTTCCCAATACCTCTAACTCTCCATTTAATAACTCTCCTCTCCTATTTTTAACTGACAAATCCATTTGTTCTCTAGGCTTTCTTAACTTGTTAATCTCACTCCAAAACTTTTTCATATTTTCAACAAAATTTGTTGATAATATCTCACCCACTCTCTCATTTGCTCTCTTTTTACATTGCTTCACCACTCTCTTAACCTCTCTCTTTTTCTCCATATACTCTTCCCTCCTTGCATCACTTCTACTTTGTAAAAACTTCTCATATGCTAACTTTTTCTCCCTTACTACTCTCTTTACATCATCATTCCACCAATCGCTCCTCTTCCCTCCTGCACCCACTTTCCTGTAACCACAAACTTCTGCTGAACACTCTAACACTACATTTTTAAACCTACCCCATACCTCTTCGACCCCATTACCTATGCTCTCATTAGCCCATCTATCCTCCAATAGCTGTTTATATCTTACCCTAACTGCCTCCTCTTTTAGTTTATAAACCTTCACCTCTCTTTTCCCTGATGCTTCTATTCTCCTTGTATCCCATCTACCTTTTACTCTCAGTGTAGCTACAACTAGAAAGTGATCTGATATATCTGTGGCCCCTCTATAAACATGTACATCCTGAAGTATACTCAACAGTCTTTTATCTACCAATACATAATCCAACAAACTACTGTCATTTCGCCCTACATCATATCTTGTATACTTATTTATCCTCTTTTTCTTAAAATATGTATTACCTATAACTAAACCCCTTTCTATACAAAGTTCAATCAAAGGCCCCCCATTATCATTTACACCTGGCACCCCAAACTTACCTACCGCACCCTCTCTAAAAGTTTCTCCTACTTTAGCATTCAGGTCCCCTACCACAATTACTCTCTCACTTGGTTCAAAGGCTCCTATACATTCACTTAACATCTCCCAAAATCTCTCTCTCTCCTCTGCATTCCTCTCTTCTCCAGGTGCATACACGCTTATTATGAACCACTTCTCGCATCCAACCTTTACTTTAATCCACATAATTCTTGAATTTACACATTCATATTCTCTTTTCTCCTTCCATAACTGATCATTTAACATTACTGCTACCCCTTCCTTTGCTCTAACTCTCTCAGATACTCCAGATTTAATCCCATTTATTTCCTCCCACTATATATATATATATATATATATATATATATATATATATATATATATATATATATATATATATATATATATATATTTTAAGACGGCCAGGAAAAAATAAAATGCAACCATTTTCATACACACACAAACACACACACACACACACACACACACACACACACACACACACACACACACACACACACACACACATATACACACACATACATGCAAGAAGAGGCAAGATAAAGCTCTTGAGGCAGGGAGAGAGTGACCCTAGTAGCAACCAGCGAAGAGGCTGGGCCAAGAGCTGTGAATCGACCCCTGCAACCACAAATAGGTAAATACAAATAGGTGAGTACACATACACACACGTCTGTCAGGTCTCTGCGGGAAGCGGGCGCAGGACTGGACGAGGTGAAAGAGGAATAGGAAAGTGAACTCAGTAACGGCCAACAAAGAGGCGGGGCCAGACCCTGACTCGATCCCTGCACCCACATATAGGTGAGTACACACACAGCCTGACTGAAAGAAGGACAAGGCAAAACATGATTACTGCAGACAAAATCGCGATAATATAATACAGGGGACCAGGATCAAGGGACCACAGGTGGAAACCGAAAACTCAGATGAACCACACGGATGTAAGTATTTCTTTTGTCTCAGGGTGTTGAAAACTGAGATGACTTAGATAAGGTAGTTTTAGAAGCAAACTTTATACACAGTCTCAACAGCAGATATGACATGGTCTGATACTACCTACCTGGAGTCTACCTGAAGGGTGTTTCGGGGATTAACGCCCCCGCGACCCGGTCCACGACCAGGCCTCCCGGTGGATCAGGGCCTGATCAACCAGGCTGTTACTACTGGCCGCACGTAGTCCAACGTACGAACCACAGCCCGGCTGATCCGGCACCGACTTTAAGTATCTGTCCAGTTCCCTCTTGAAGACAGCCAGGGGCCTACTGATAATTACCCTTATGCATGGTGGGAGTCTGTTCAACAGTCTTGGGTCCCGGACACTTATGTTGTTTTCTCTTAGCGCACGAATGGCACCCCTACTTTTCACTGAGGGTATTTTGCACCGTAATCTGTAAAGCCTTTAAAGTTGTCTAGAGCCAGGAGCTAAGTACTGACCCTCTACAAGCACAGCTCAGCGAGTATGTGCATGTATGCACACGCTCATTAGGATCTGCTATGATACAAGTCTCTTCACCAAACTCTCTTGCTTTATGTCCTCCATTACCGTTCTCTCATGTTCCGACTTCATCTAAACTCCTTATGATCTAGAACCCCCTCACAATACACCTCATTAATCTCTCTCTCCCATGTCCCCAGCGATCTCTTTCTCGAGTGAATCTCCTAAATCCGCACATTAGATTCCGTAACCAGTATTTCCCGAGGTGAAGCAAGAAAGCATTATGCCAAATTTCTGTTGGGCAAAACAGGAGTATACGAGTAGTGTTGCACTGGAAAGCAGTTGCAGTCACCAGTAAAAGCGAAGTAGCAGAGAAGTCCATTATCAATAGACGAAAATCACAGGTAGGAAGGTAGCTTTGAGATCTGAAGAGCACTTGGACCTAAGTGATCACTCAGTACTATAGGCAAGCATTAATACACTGAGCCGAAGGTCTAGGAGCCGCCTTCTTGGAAACGTCCAAAAACAGGAAAATTGCCAACAGTCGAACCATTTCACCTTCGTGGCTTGACAGTGGGTCAAAGATGCAGCTTACAAAGTGTCTCCAAGGTCTTCACCCAAAAGCTCAAAACGGTTGGAAAGGATCAGGTCCACCGGTGAGTGGTTCTTCTTTCTCAGAGAAAGGAACCACTGAAGTGGTCTGGCAACCAGACCTCTATGAGCAGCTTTTAGAAGACTCCCGTTGGGAAGGAGCGTCCGACGTTTCCTTACTCCGTCAAGCATCTGTTCCTGCTGGGGATAGAGGACCGCTGCTTCTTGCATTGCTGTGAGGACTTTGTTTTCATTTTCCAAACTTCTTTAGGGCCTGAGGACGACGCAGATCCCTTGGGAGGCAGAGCATTCCACACACTGTCTTGGTTAGCGAAAAAAAGCCTGGCGCACCTGAATATGTTACGTGTCCTTTTGTCCTGCTTCTGGACACAGGTAGAAGTTGAAGACATACAGATACAGAGAATGTTAAGTACTTCTTTAGTCTCAGAGTTGTAAGTAAGACACATATGCAACAGTTAGGTATCTTTATTTCGAAACGTTTCGCCTACACAGTAGGCTTCTTCAGTCGAGTACAGAAAAGTTGATAGAAGCAGAAGATACTTTAAGACGATGTAATCAGTCCATCACCCTTGAAGTTTTGAGGTGGTCAGTCCCTCAGTCTGGAGAAGAGTATTGTTCCATAGTCTGAAACAATATGGAGTTGAAGTGACAGGATGGAGCCTATATACCGCCAGGAGGTGAGATGTAGGCCACTAGTAGAGGTAAGAATGTTGTCGTTGAAAGGTCAGGTCCCTCTCAAATCCAGCCATTCTCACTAGTAAAAGTTGACAAAGTTGATTTCAGGTCTGTACCAAGATACCCTTGTGTTGCAGTGTCTGACAGAGTGAACATTAAAATGGTATAAAATACCGACAGGTTGTAAGGTAAGACACACATGCAACAGTTAGGTATCTTTATTTCGAAACGTTTCGCCTACACAGTAGGCTTCTTCAGTCGAGTACAGAAAAGTTGACAGAAGCAGAAGATACTTGAAGACGATGTAAAATCTGATTACATCGTTTTCAAGTATCTTCTGCTTCTATCAACTTTTCTGTACTCGACTGAAGAAGCCTACTGTGTAGGTGAAACGTTTCGAAATAAAGATACCTAACTGTTGCATATGTGTCTTACCTTACAACCTGTCGGTATTTTATACCATTTTAATGTTCAGTCTCAGAGTTGTTGAAATGTGCAATGAGTTTGATGAGGTGGAGACAAACTCGATACACAGCTTCAAAAGAAGGTAAGAAAAGATACAGGAGTCCAGAATTCAGTAGTGCGGGGTCAGGAGCAGTCTCTCGATCCTTGCAAATACAACTCTTGAGTACATACACTGGCTGATGTGCCGGATAAATTCACTAGTACTCTAGCATAAAAAAAAATATACCCCTATAAATATTAGCATTTTCTGAGTTCTAAAATCACATTATTATTATTATTTCTTGCTGTTTTTAAACTCAATAAGCACCTCCAACGTTCCATTCTCGTCACATTCATCATAAACTTTAATAATATTGATATTGCGCTGAGTGAAGCAATGATGTATCATCATTAATAAGAGATGAACGATACCATCTGGCGCTCAGCACTTTCATACCTACATCAAGTGGCACATCTCGGTATTTCTCATTAGATTTTAGATTAGATTTTGCCGACGACACAGCTAGTTTATTGTGCACCCTATATTCACCCCATGGAAAGTAATACAAGAGTGCATGGATTGGATACACAAAAAAGAAACTGCAAAAATGAAATATAAAATAAATTCTTGAACCTTAATACATAGTCGTGCATAGTTTCATAGTTTCATTAAACCTAACAATAGTGACTCACGAATGGAGGATTGAGAATTGTTTCCTGTGTGAAATACATTACATTTCTGTACATAAACTTTTGCAACATGGCGCGCAAAAATCACATTTGTTTTTAAAAGTCCTTCATAAATTAAAATAAAACACTGCAAATAATGGTATTTGTGTACTATGCAAGGAACCATACATAATTGTCTTAATTCAATCATACAATAAGATGCCAATATTGTACTAAAAGTATGACGTCGCTACAGGTTAATACAGTTCAACCAGAGTGTAGCAGCTACAGGTTAATATGGTTCAATAAGACTGTAGGAACCACAGGTTAACACAGTTCAGTAAGACTGTAGGAACCACAGGTTAACACAGTTCAATAAGACTGTAGGAACCACAGGTTAACACAGTTCAATAAGACTGTAGGAACCACAGGTTAACACAGTTCTATAAGACTGTAGGAATCACAGGTTAACACAGTTCTATAAGACTGTAGGAACCACAGGTTAACACAGTTCTATAAGACTGCAGCAGCTATAGTGTAGTCCTACAAAGTGTTGAAGAACTACAGTCGTATACGACTATGGTAATACACTCATACACAGGCATTTACATACTCATACAAACAGGTAAATACATTCAGACAGACATGTAAATGCACTGATACAGACATGTACACGCACTTACACACACACGTAAATACATTCAGACATGTAAATACACTCATACACAGCCATGTAAATACATTCGTACAGACATGTAAATACACACATACACAGACATTTAAATACATTCATCGGGAATTTAAATTCTGGTTAATATTGCTCATCACATTACCCGTCTCATTTAATTCCTTAACTCCCACAATATCTCAATTATTTCGCTCACGTACTGAATCACAAACTTTTTTTAATAAGGACCATAAACACAATGGTTGGTTGTGCACATTACACATCTGAAAATTTATTGCAATAAATTAATGACATATAAAAGCCAAATTTTGCAACCCGAAGGGAAATGTTTTTTTTTCTAGCGCAAATGTGTGTTTATTTTGGTGCCAATACTTGTATGTCATTTT
The DNA here is from genome assembly GCF_038502225.1 of Cherax quadricarinatus. Lineage (NCBI taxonomy): Eukaryota > Metazoa > Arthropoda > Malacostraca > Decapoda > Parastacidae > Cherax > Cherax quadricarinatus. The sequence goes on along the minus strand of NC_091350.1, from coordinate 17,070,504 downwards.
TATAGGAATTACGTCAAACACGTAAATGTATATCACACAGTCACCAACATAAAAACACGAGAGACGCGCAATTATAAACACACACAATCATTAACACACAAATACACAACATACAAACACGGACGTATAAGAAAACGCACACTGAATACACATGGAAAAATACACAAATACACTATGCAACAAAGACAGTATGAAAATTATATTAAGACCGAGGGCAGGTGCCAGATCAGCCGGGCTGTGATTCGTACGTTGGACTACGTGCGGACATCAGTAACAGCCTGGATGATCAGGCCCTGATCCACTGAGAGGCCTGGTCGTAGGCCGGGCCGCAGGGGCGTTGATCCCCGGAATACACCCCAGGTAGACTCCAGGTAGAGGTATCGTGAAGTGGCCCACTGTGATGGCTGATACACTGTATATAGTGATTTTTAAACCAAACTTGCAAGCACTGTTTCTCCATACAAGTCGAACAAATTGTGCCATAACTCGAAATAAAACTCTTCCATTACTGCTAAATAACACAAACTAAATATTAACTAAATTTTAATGTGACCTAATACAGGACGAGAACTATTAAGTTAGACGTTAATTTTACCTAGGTTGGAGTAGCTTGCTCAGTTTTAAGAAAAAAAAAGGTAAAAAAATGCATAGTTTATTCATTCACGTGATTATATCTGCCAAGGCATAATTTTTTTAAAAAGCTGACCTTGTTTGGCCTAAAAAAAAAAACAAATCACGGGCAATCGTGTCATTACGATTCGTGAGTCTTGTTTGGCCTACTTCGCTTCCTAGATCGACATGGTAAAACAATGCTAGAGTATACCGGCAGTATGTAGATATGACACAATGCGTGTTTCGGCATATTGATGTGAAAAATATTTCCTCCACCATTACTTGAAGAAGTCCCTAGTGGACTAAACGTCTTCACGATATGATACCATAACCCATAATGTGTGTTTTGTTTACACAGGCGCGAAATGTATACGTTGAGAGTTTATTGCACTCTATGTTCTAAGGATTAATGTATTCGTAATGTTTATGAATATTCGGATTGTATATTAATGAGCCATGAGCAGTTGACAGACCTTAAACCTACAGAACTAAGTGGCTGATAGGAGGGTTGTGGAGTGTAGATGTGACAGGTGTCCAGCTATCACTGCCAGGCGTACTGACGTATAAAAGCACCTGTTTAATGGCAAACAGATGCAATTTAATTTCATGACGAACTGAATTAGTTATTAATATTTTATGCACATACAAGAATTTTCTCATTTATATATATGATGCCTTATATACTCAGCCAAATTACAAAGTGAAAATCAAGAAAAATATGCAAACTCGGGTAGCAATAAAGACCAGACATGGAGGTAAGGTAAGGTTTACAGGAAACAGAACAAGTGTTTCCTGACGCTGGTCTTAGTCATACGAAGACCCGCAGCTGGAGCTTTTGCTCATCTGACCGAGGCCTTCTACTGGAGCTAGGGACTATTGTTGGGGAATAAAATAAATGTAAGCATCATGCAACAAAAAAATCTCAGCGTGAGCATTACACCAAACAACATCGGTATCTTATACAAAGCTAGTTAATTTTAAAGCTTTGAACTATAACAAACTATCCTTTAGGGCACTTTACACGACAAGGTTCATGCTTTTTATTGAATATGCAGCGTCAGTGTAGTCCAAAGCTGAAAAAAACACGTTCAGGTCTTGTAGGTTCAGGTTTACAATCACACTTGTCTTGGAAATGAGTTATTTAATCTCGGAGCCGCTTATACCGACCTTAGAAGAGAAACATTCGGGGTGTAAAAAAGTGGAGATGGACATAAAATTTAGAAACAAGAGGATAAATAGATACTGTTGAAACATGACTGACAGGGACGCTAGGGAATCATCTTCAGTCTCAGGCAGTTAAGAGAGAGGCTCCACGGAACCAATAACATCGATCATTTAAGGGTAAGACGACGAACCAGACGCTGAATGTTGAACTCTTAAACCAAAAATAGATGAGTGTACACACATTTGGCGGACTAATGAAAAAACAGCGCAGAGTGTGTCGATATTAAAAATAAAGTTCACAGAAAATTCTGAATTACGGACTTGTTTTTGCTAAAAAGCGTTGTCATAAAATACTGGAAAAAGTCATTAGAGAAACGTGGATAAGAAACAAGCAAAATAAAAGCTTGCTAAATTGCAAACAATACGGATTTCGATCAGAAATTTCTTGCTTATCAAATATGTAAATAGCCCTCCTTTAAAACCATCACAAAGTGCTCAGGCCACTTAATCTTTATTACCTCCAGTCCTGATCGTTGCCACCCAACGTTACTAAAAAAATTTATTAAGTTATCATGAGTCAGAGAAATTATTCAATAAATTGTTGGACAGATTGTATTTATCTTTATTTAAAGAAAATCGAGATTTGTAAATTAAAACTATAAGAATAAAAAGCAAACTATGAGAGTGGATGAAAGATTTCCTGCTTCAGAGGAAAATGGGAACAATAAGCCTTACCTCTATAGTGGGAAAATTTATGGAATCAATAATTGCCGAAGCAATTCGTAGCCATCTTCATAGGCATAAATTGATTAATGAATCTCAGCACGATTTTACTAAGGGGCGTTCCTGTCTTACGAATTTACTGCCTTTTTCACTAAGGTGTCTGAGGAGGTAGATCATGGTAATGAATATAATATTGTGTATATGGACTTCAGTAAGGCTTTCGATAAAGTTCCACATCAAAGGCTATTGAGGAAACTTACGGCACATGGAATAGGAGGAGAAATTTTTTCCTGGGTAGAGCCATGACTGACAAATAGGGAGAAATCAGAATGGGAGCACGTCACAAGCGGTGTTCCGCAGGGGTCAGTGTTGGGCCCGTTGTTGTTCACAATTTACATAAATGACATAGATGAGGGAATAAATAGCGACATAAGCAAATTTGCTGATGACACCAAAATAGGCCGTCCAATTCATTCTAATGAGGACACTAGAGCACTCCAGGATGATTTGAATAGACTGATGCAATGGTCGGAGAAGTGGCAGATGTAGTTTAATATAGACAAATGCAAAGTTCTAAATGTTGGACAGGAAAAATAACCATGCCACATATAAACTAAATAATGAAAATCTTAACATTACTGATTGCGAAAAGGATTTAAGAGGTCTGGTTAGCAATAATCTAAAACCAAGACAACAGTGCATTAGTGTTGGCAATAAAGCTAACAGTATCCTGGGCTTCATATCTAGAAGTATAAATAATAGAAGTCCTCAGGTTGTTCTTCAACTCTATATATCTTTGGTTAGGCCTCATTTAGATTATGCTGCACAGTTCTGGTCACCGTATTACAGAATGGATATAAATGCACGGGAAAAAGTACAAAGGAGGATGACAAAGTTAATACCATGTATCAGAAATCTTTCCTATGAGGATAGACTGAGGGCCCTGAATCTGCACTCTCTCGAAAGACGTAGAATTAGGGGGGTATATGATCGAGGTGTATAAATGGAAAACAGGAATAAATAAAGGGAATGTAAACAGCGTGCAGAAAATTTCCCGCCAAGACAGGACTCGCAGCAATGGTTTCAAGTTGGAAAAATTCAGATTCAAGAAGGATATAGGAAAGCACTGGTTTGGTAATAGAGTCGTGGATGAGTGGAACAAACTCCCGAGTACAGTTATAGAGGCTAAAACGTTGTGTAGTTTTAAAAATAGGTTAGATGAACACATGAGTGGGTGTGGGTGGGTTTGAGTTGGACTTGACTAGCTCGTGCTACGCAGGGAGACACGACGACGACATGAAAGAAGCAATAAGTAAGTGTGACAGTGTTGATGAGAGGCAGGGCCAGGAGCAGACTATCTGCATCTACAAACAGCTGAGCACATACACCTTGTTTAACACACACTAAGAGAACAGCAATCACACACTAGCGCAACGACAAGCACTGTAAATCTCTCTCTCTCTCTCTCTCTCTCTCTCTCTCTCTCTCTCTCTCTCTCTCTCTCTCCAATTAATCGATCACCAGTGACCTATTAATCTGAAAGCAATTTACAAGAACAGCCCCTAAAGGTCATTTTGACCAGGTCGAGAATAACTCTGTAATAGCTGTAATAAAACGTATTTTGAAATTAGGCTTTTGGGGAAATCAGCTGCTCTTCAGAGCTGAAAATTTACTGACCAGAGCCCTGTACCATATAGGGAGTTTCTGCTTGAAAAAAAGGATGTATTGTATGACGCATAAAACAATAACTCTGTGGAAGGCAAAGCAACGATACTTTAAAGTCGCTTAGGTAAGATTATTTTGTTGTCCAGTTAATGTTTCATGCTTGGTGGACGATGACACTACCGATAATGAAAATATTACTGCATGAAGGAACGATAACTTGAACAACGTCTGCGTACAACACCGAAATTCTGCCAACCAATTGATGAAATTCAAAGACTCCCGACTAATGATTAAAGAACCCAATTTCCGTAGACGTAAATGCCTTGAATCATCATTAATTGCTGTTTCTAACACAATTAAGCAAAATAAAGGCAGCTTCATCATCTCTGAAGTATTAGCAGAGAATCCTCCTCAAAACAATAAACACTGTCATCACACAGTTGCTGCTGCTGCTATTGCTACAACTACTACTATTACTACCAGAAGGACTACAACTACTACTATTTCCACAAGTACTACAACTACTACTACTTCTAGTATTACTACTATGATTATATTATGCCTTGCACCTCACTCTAATGCCTATATATATATATATACGCCTCGGCGTCCCTGTATTGTTTGTAACGGCTATATAAAACTCCTGGAGAGCGAAACGTTGCCACAATAAAATGTCACATTAGTTCCACTTAGTGTCCCTTTACCTAAAAAACTTGTGGGCTCAAAAGAATTGGTTCCTTTGCACTTCGATGACTAAGTATATAAAGTATATAAAGACGTCAACCAATCCCTTTTGTGCTACGTTATTGAGTGAAAACATTCATAAAAGAAACTTCATTCACGACAACGAGTATTATCATCGCGGGTTATTAACGCCCATTTTATACTGTACAGCGTAGGTCACTTGAGCAACAGTCCAGTGCAATAGTGCATTTGTGAACTCACGTATATATCAGGGAGAGAGACAGGGAAGAGGTGGGGTGGGAAGGGAAAGGGTTCGGGTAGGCAAGGAGAGATGGTGGGGAGAGAGAATGTTTGCACATATATCTTCTTAATAATTACATTTTAAAGTGTTTTAATTAATGTACATAATACTGACACATGCTCACAGCGTGTGAAGCTACACAACCACTTTTATCACCAACATTCTATTGTTCATCACTGATATAAAAAACACAACTCGGTATGTGAGGGATAGTATAAATAAATATATTCTGCGAGTGACGGAGACAAATGAGTTTGAGGGAGGGAGGGAACTCTGGAATAAGTATATTTTGTGACTAAAGGAGACAAATGCATGGGAGGGAGGGAGAGAGGGAGTAAATAATTCAAGAGAGAGAGAAGCCGTGCACATTACCACAAGCCGGCTGGAATTGGTTATGAGCAGCAGTAAGGAAGACAATGTCAAGCTACCACATGCCAAGCCACTGTGTTACCTGTAATTAAATATCACCAACTGACTTCGATTTCTTAGCGCAGCGTAAGGTCAAAAGGCCGAGGCTGACTCTGTACTAGAAATGCGCTGCTCTCGAGTCTGCTTCCTACTGGTACTAGAGATGAGTAAGATAAGAGTACGGTTTCTACTTTTTTTAATCAGCTTTTCAATTAAGTCATTATTTCTGTTTGCTTTCTTCTTGTAGAACATTTTTTTAAACTTCATCTTATGCTTTCCCAGGCATTTGATACTACATCCATTTTTCATACTGTTACCAATAAGCATAAATTCACACTTCACGTCAATATTCATCTGCTACATTCGATACTAGGATGTCATTATTACCGAAACGTTTCGCCAGAACACCAGACAATTGGGCATAAGTCGTAAAGAAGGTTATATCTGCATGCTGACTGAACAGAACCAGATTTGGAAAATACACAGATGCTAAAGCTATTATCTATATCATAATTAAATTACCTATATCGTAATTCAGTTACTCATTTAATAATTCAGTTACCTATAAAATAATAATACATGAATTCCTGAAAAGAATTACAACGATTTTCTCACATTTCACAAAATTTAGCGATCTCAATAACAAAAACAATCAAGTTCTCGGCTGTGGTTCCAAGTTAGGCAACAGTGCAACACTTGGGTATCTTTATTGTCAAAATGTTTTCTGAGTGAAAAAGCCTGCTGAACAGGCGAAACGTTTCGGCAATAAATATACCCATCTGTGGCACATATCTCTCGCTCATCTAATTGCGCTATTGTATACCTTCATTATAATGTATATGCATGGGCTGACCTGCAGCGGCTTGCTCAGTGTCCAGACGATATTACTTGTTCCCAGAATGTCAACATCTTGGTTCTGATTGGTTACATTTACATTCACAATGTCATTTCTCAAACTAGTATGATCCATCAATGTTGTTTGTAGACGAAAACTTTGACTTACTCCCGTGTAAGGTCTCGAACCAGGACATAAAATTGATTCGCCTTTCCCACTTCATTTACCAACGACCCATTTGTCAAGGAAATGCATCGCGATCTTCATCCGATGGGGGCGAAACACCATCAAGGAAGTGGAAATTGTTATTAGTATACGTTTCTCTCACCGTGAACTGTAAATATCGTAAAAATGCGTTATTTATGAAGAATTAAACTTATCAGTAACACAAGTGATCAGTTGAAATCACAGAGACGTTCAACGTAGAGAGAAACAGCTCCTCCTTTTCATTAGGGCGGCAGCAGAACTGTGCCGAAAAAATCACACGAATCAATACCATCACAGTAATTTAAAACATGAAGACATTAAAAACCGAAAAATAACGAACATTGCTACATTTTACGTTTATGTAAATTCTCCGACATTAAGCGAGTCGAAGAGAAGTGGTATAAAATACCGACGCAATGGAAACAGATGCAGATGCAGTGAAATGAGAGCCTTTATTGACATTTTGTCCACTTTCTGGGCTTTCGTATATATATATATATATAGATATATATATATATATATTTATATATATATATATATATATATATATATATATATATAATGTATACACACACAAACACTCAAGTTTGTGACTTGAAAAAGTCGACTGTCTTTGTTTTCAATGAGTTGTGCAATGTAGCTCTTTAAATTTTGCTCAAAAGGTAATTTTTTTTTTTAACCAAACTCGATGTAAGCCAACCGAAGCAAACCTAGAATCAGTTTTGGTTAGGTTGGCTTACGTTTAAGCAGGTTTAGTTTACTAAAAAAAAAAAAAAAAAAAAAAAAAAAAAAACTTTTTACTCTCAGTCTAAAATGTAACTGTCTACTGCATAGTCTACTTAATATTGGAAAATTTAATTGATAAACTATCGCTAAGCTCAATTTCGAGGAACTTCATTTAATTAGCCCCCGCCCCAAAAAAAAAAAAATATCAACAGACTTTCCTTAACTTTCCCAAGGTCATACAAGTACTCCGAAAATTAAAAAAAGTCAATACTTTGGCTAAAAGTCCTCAGATACACAGAGAAAAATGATCATCGCCACAACACGCCATGTGCAAAATCAGTATATACAAGAACGACTATCACCATAGGAAGCACACCATTCATGGTACGAATTCTGTGAAGAATATAATTGAAAACGATTTATAAGAGAAAGATTAAAAGAAATAGTACAGTAAATGGTCAGATGGAAGATAATGGCAGTGTTGGAAGCAAATTAACGACGTACGTGACTTTAATTAGCAAACCCATGTTTGAGAGCGATACTGAACAACAGCAACACTGTGTACCGTTGTCGTCTTTCTCTTTCCTTTAATGTATATATGTAGTGCCGAATAGGCAAAATTGGTCAATTAGCAAGAACTCATTTAAAATGCAGTCCTTTCTAAATTTTTCTCTTATAAGTTAATAAATAAATATATATATATATATATATATATATATATATATATATATATATATATATATATATATATATATATATATATATATATATTTATATTCAGTTACGTTAATGTAAAAAATAATAATTTTGTACCAAGAGAACCTTAAAAAACTTACCTAACCTTATTATATATATATATATATATATATATATATATATATATATATATATATATATATATATATATATATATATATATATATATATATATATATATATATATATATATATATATATATATATATATATATATATATATATATATATATATATATATATATGTCGTGCCGAATATGTAAAACTGGTCAATTAGCAAGAACTCATTTAAAATTAAGTCCTTTCTAAAATTTTCTCTTATACGTTTAAAGATATATTTTTTTCATTAATGTGAATGTAAAAATTTTTAATTTTTCACCAAAGGAATCTTAGAAAACTTACCTAACCTTATTATAACAAGTGCAATTTATTTTAGCCTAACCCAACTAAATATATTTAGATTTGTTTACAATAATTTAACACTAAACAAACACAGTGAAATATATTTTTTTTCGTTAGGTTAAGAATGATTTTGGCGAAATTATTGCATACACAAATTTTCGCTTGTCCTATATGGCAAGATGAGCGTTGCTATTTAAGCCAAGATCGCAAGTTCTGCCTATTCGGCACGACATATATATATATATATATATATATATATATATATATATATGCATGTATGTATATATATCACTGAAATTACGAAACAAGTGATTTTAAATCATTAACAGAATTGCGACTTGGCCAGGACTCGATCCTGCGTTCCCATGTCCAGCCCCGTGTGAACTGAACAAAGTACACATCGACCCCTTCTTGGATTATCTTCAGCAGATACCCAAGTAAAAAGAGACCATGAATTTATAGGAAAAGTCTCACCTCTCAATGTGCGGGAAAGTAGGGAGTGTCAGGTGAGCGCGCGGAAGGACAAGTCAAGGAGGGAGTGAGAAGACAGATCTCGTAGAGGCTAAAAATTTGAGTAGGAAATTCCTTTGTGCTATGTGATTCCTGTTCTTGTGCTGACGTTCTGAGTTAGGCTGGGCGCTGGTATGTACTTCCTGAAGGCGAAATCTGAAATGACGTCCATTGTCCCTGTCAGAGGATGAAATGGGAGTGGTAGCTATGCGGGTAGATTCTATGATTTTGCGTTTGTAACTGTAGTGTGATTTATGTTTGATGGTGGCAGCTTTCCAATGAATACTGTGATTGTTGATCCTGGCATGTTGAAAAACGGTTGAATTATCCTGTGCATAATGTACTGCCCTCTGGTGTTCGATGATCTTCGTAAATAGTGTTACAATTTTTGCATGCTGGTGGACTAATTGTGTCTTGCGTGGTGGAATTTCTGTGTTTCTTGGGAAAGAGATTCCCCAGTTTGTTAGGATAGAAAACAATTGCGTTGTCTTCTCAATCACTACCTCCATGACCTGTCCTCTCACGCGCTCACCTGACACTCCCTACTCCCCCGCACTTATGTATCTGTTGAACAGGATCCCAGAAATATACAGATCAATCAAACTCCTGTGTTCCTGTATGAAGCATGGGTGGTGAATGTTGCAACGAGAAGGCTGGAGGCAGTGGAGATGTCATGTCTGAGGGCAATGTGTGGTGTGACTATAATTCGTAGTTTGGAAATTAGAAGGAGCGGCGAGATTACCAAAATTATCCACAGGGCTGAGGAGGGGTTGCTGAGGTGGTTCGGACATGTAGAGAGAATGGAATGAAAGAGAATGACTTCAGGAGTGTATAAATCTGTAGTGGACGGAAGGCAGGGTAGGGGTCGGCCGAGGAAAGGTTGGAGGGAGGGGGTAAAGGAGGTTTTGTGTGCGAGGGCTTGGACTTCCAGCAAGCACGCGTGAGCGTATTTGATAGGAGTGAATGGAGACAAATAGTTTTTAATACTTGACGTGCTGTTCGAGCGTGAGCAAAAGTAACATTTATGAAGGGATTCAGGGAAACCGGCAGGCCGGACTTGAGTCCTGGAGATGGGAAATAGAGTGTCTGCACTCTGAAGAATGGGTGTTTCTGTTGCAGTTTTATAACTGTAGTGTAAAGCACCCCTCTGGCAAGACAATGATGGAGTGAATGATGGAAGTTTTTCTTTTACGGGCAACCCTGCCTGCGTTTGAATCGGCCGATGTGTCAACACATCAGGAGCTTGCAATGTTAGAGAAATGAGTAGCAGGTCCCAACAGATTCGCTCAGAGGCACGTTCTTCCTAAGAATATGGTAGGGAGTTAAGGAGATGTTCAGTGTCTTAGGCACGCGAGTGCCAAGTTCCGGAAAGATTGAGTATTATAGAAACAGATGATAGTCAGTCCACAACCAAAGGTAATGGAGTGATTACCTGGCGAACTTAACACTGGTGACATGACAATTATCAAAAATTCAGTCAGACTTCGAGATATAAAAAATTTGACATTTTGAATATAGATGTGTCTGGAAATATAGATGTGTCTTAGGAAATTGTCAAAAAATTAAGAAAACGGGTCTATGGCAGACTCCCTTCAAACTAAAGGGAGACATCATTAGTTTACCAAGGGCAGAGAGCCATAGTTTATTTATCCCACCAGACTCTTTAGGCAGACGCTGGTCGAACCCAAGATGGCAAGAAAAAAGGTCTTAATTCCTTGGAGTGGAACCACTACACTTAAAACAATCCAGAGTATATGTACTTGAGCCCAGTTTTAGGTTGTACACAACAGCCTCAATTATAAACGAGCTTGAATAACCCATAACTACCGCTATATAATGAATGTTTACCGTGTTTAATAATTGCCAATTCTAAAATATTTCTTTCCATGAAGTACATAGAACTAGGACTTTGGCTTCCGACCAATTAGCATGATTGTTGCAAACTCGTGTGTGGTTGAATACTTCATTTGATTCTTGAACTGTCCTTATTGAATACTGATGTTCTGTTATTCTAACATCTAGAGGCTTGCCAGTCTGTCCCACGTAAGATAACTTGCAGCCTTGGCACCCAGTCCTGTGAACACCACTAACTGTGATGCAAGGAATTATTGATTAACATACTCTTAACAGTCCGTGAATTCTTAATAACTTGTATATTGAATCTCTTTAGGGCATTCGGCAGGACTGATAAATTCTTATTGTATGGCAAGACAAACATATACTTGGTCTGAGGAGTTAGTCTAGGTTCAGTCCTATGATAAATCTTACAGGTGTCAGCAAAGCAGTTTCTACAAACTCTTTAAAGTAACGTATTTTTATAGCAATATCAAAGATTTTTCTAATTTCCTCATCAAGAAACTCAGGGCTGCACACACACACTGTAAGCTCTCAAAGACATAGTGCACAAGACACTTCTTTTCACTCGTTTCATGGTTGACGTAGTGGTGGATATATCGACACAGGTTAGTGGCCTTCCTATATACTGTCAACTTAAACATTCTATCAATCTTGTGGATCAGAACATCTAAAAATGGTCAATTTAATATAGGAGACAAGAGTGTTAAGTGCAGGTAAAAATGTGTTCAGGTCCAAGTAATTCGGCTGAAGACACATGATGTCATCCACATATCTGAACCACTTAGCTTCACGGGGCAGAATATCTTTCAACAGCCTAGTCTTAAAAAACTCCTTATACAAACTGCTTAATAGGGAACACAGTGGATTTCGAAAAGCCATTCCTTGCCACCGAGCGTAAAGAACCATTTACAAAGTCGGACCGAAACGTCGTCGTAAGCTCCTCTCTATGTGCGGGTTATTTGTGGATTGAGCGCAATATAACCCTTCAAACTCAAAGTTGCAATTAATCACACGCAACTTAATTCACTCAGTAATAATGTTCTTATCGAATGGCATCGGGAACTTATCTAATTCTTCTTCCAGATAAGATAACAAATCAGGAACAGGCACTCGAGTGAACAACGCTGTGACGTCAAAACTTACTAGGGTTAAAATCGTTAGACATGTTAACATTTTGTAATTTGTCAATAAGGTCAACGTTGTTTTTATGTGGGTTTCCGAGATATTGTCCAAGCATTGGAGTTAATATTTTTACCAACCATTTTGACAAGGCATAAGTCGCCGACCCCACCAAGCTAATAATAGGTTTCGCTGGAAAACCGAGCTTATGGGTTTTAATCAGAGCTACATATAAGGGAGTGTCGCCGACCTAACCGATAACTGTTTAGTAAATTCCTCGATACCTCTCACTAAGGTTCTAAGTTGTTTATTAAACTTACTATTAACTGCTCTAGCCAAAGATTCGAACCCATGTTGTACTGGCCTGCCTCATGGTAAGCGAGAACCAGATGACGCTTTAAACCACAGCACCACCCAACCCTACAAGAATGGCGCAGCCAGCAGAGCGAGCTTTGGGCCGCCATCCGAGGGCATACGGAGGTGTGGGAACCTCTAGGCTAATTTCATTCTCATCCATGTTTGGTGTACTAGCCTCACTAGCAGCATTTATATATTATTGTAACCACGGACGAGTGGTATTGATCAATAACAACACTGAGCGAGCCAAGGATGCGAACCCATGTTGTACTGGCCATATGGTAAGCGAGAACCACATGACGCTTTAAACCACAGGACCACCCAACCCTAGGGGGTCAATAAAGCATACCTTAATTCGATAAATAAGTAACTTGGTGTAAAATATATACCACTGTAACAGTACACCCTCAAGGATGTAAAATACATACTACTGTATACAGTACACCCTCAAGGATGTAAAATACATACTACTGTATACAGTACACCCTCAAGGATGTAAAATACATACTACTGTATACAGTACACCCTCAAGGATGTAAAATACATACTACTGTATACAGTACACCCTCAAGGATGTAAAATACATACTACTGTATACAGTACACCCTCAAGGATGTAAAATACATACTACTGTATACAGTACACCCTCAAGGATGTAAAATACATACTACTGTATACAGTACACCTTCAAGGATGTAACATACATACCACTGTATACAGTACACCCTTAAGAATGAATTTCTGAAGCTATGTATATAAATGTATTGCATTATCCCTAATTATGCATGAATGCATTTATGCAAACTGTTGTGTTAATTTAATTGCTAATGAATATTATGAAATAAATTGTGACATATTTCTCACATGTTCTATAAAATAAAATTAAGAGAAAGAATATTTAAAAATAAAGGACAGAGCGTCCCTCCAAGTGATTACTATCCTAGTGATTACTCTCCTAGTGATTACTATCCTTCCTAGTGATTACTCTCCTAGTGATTACTATCCTTCCTAGTGATTACTCTTTCCTAGTGATTACTCTTTCATAGTGATTACCATCCCTCCTAGTGATTACTCTTTCCTAGTGATTACTATCTCTCCTAGTGATTACTCTTTCCTAGTGATTACTATCTCTCCTAGTGATTACTCTTTCCTAGTGATTATTATCCCTCCTAGTGATTACTTTTTCCTAGTGATTACTCTCCTAGTGATTGCTCTTTCCTAGTGATTACTATCTCTCCTAGTGATTACTCTTTCCTAGTGATTACTTTCCTAGTGATTGCTCTTTCCTAGTGATTACTATCTCTCCTAGTGATTACTCCTTCCTAGTGATTACTCTTTCCTAGTGATTACAATCCCTCCTAGTGATTTCTATCCCTCCTAGTGATTACTCTTTCCTAGTGATTACTATCCTTCCTAGTGATTACTCTTTCCTAGTGATTACTATCCCTCCTAGTGATTTCTATCCCTCCTAGTGATTACTCTTTCCTAGTGATTACTATCCCTCCTAGTGATTACTCTTTCTTAGTGATTACTATCCCTCCTTGTGATTACTCTGTCCTAGTGATTACTCTTTCATAGTGATTACTATCCCTCCTAGTGATTACCATCACTTCAGTAATTACCCTCATATCTTGTAATTAACATCCCTCCTAGTGGTTACTATTCTTTCTCATTGTTTCCATTACTTCTGGTTATTACAATCTGTTGTAGTGAGTTACCATCCCTTCTAGTAATTACTAGCTTTTCAATTAACGTCCCTTCCAGTGATTACCATCCCTCCTAGTGATTACCATCTCTTCCAGTGATTACTATCCCTTCCAGTGATTGCTATACCTTCCAGTGATTACCATTCCTTCCAGCGATTACCATCCCTCTCAGTGATTACTATCCCTCCTAGTGATTACCTTCCCTTCCAATGATTACCATCCCTTCCAGTGATTACCATCCCTTCCAGTGATTACCATCCCTCCTAGTGATTACCATCCCTCCTAGTGATTACCATCCCTCCTAGTGATTACCATCTCTTCCAGTGATTACTATCCCTTCCAGTGATTGCTATACCTTCCAGTGATTACCATTCCTTCCAGCGATTACCATCCCTCTCAGTGATTACTATCCCTCCTAGTGATTACCTTCCCTTCCAATGATTACCATCCCTTCCAGTGATTACCAACCCTTCCAGTGATTACCATCCCTTCCAGTGATTACTAACCCTTCCATTGATTGCCATCCCTTCCAGTGATTACCACCCCTTCCAGTGATTACCACCCCTTCCAGTGATCACCACCCCTTTCAGTGATTACTATCCCTTCCAGTGATTACCTTCCCTTCCAATGATTACCATCCCTTCCAGTGATTACCATCCTTCCTAGTGAGTACCATTCCTTCCAGTGATTACTATCCCTTCCAGTGATTACCATCCCTTCCAGTGATTATCATCCCTTCCAGAGATTACCATCCCTTCCAGTTATTACCATCCCTCCTAGTGAGTACCATTCCTTGCAGTGATTACCATCCCTTCTAGTGATTACCACCCCTTCCAGTGATTACCATCCCTTCCAGTGATTACCATCCCTCCTAGTGATTACTATCCCTTGCAGTGATTACCATCCCTTCCAGTGATTACCATCCCTTCCAGTGATTACCATCCCCTCCAGTGATTACCATCCCTCCTATTGATTACCATCCTCTTACGGAAGACTGCCTCTTCCTTGGTTTACCATCCTATGATATACTATTCCTCTTAATGATCGCCATTCTTCAGATGGATTACCAACCCTCCCATGATTACCATCATTCGTGATTACCATCATTCCTATGGATTCCCATCATTCCCATGATGGGAATGATTCCCATGCTTATCGTTTCTCACTACTAAAAGACGCACTATAACTTCATCACCTTTAAATGCCGAAAAACTTATATTTTTATACAAATACTTGCGAACAGACGGCATTTCCACACTGAATTAAAAGCAGATAAACTGAACAGTTGGTTCTGACGAATATTGCGAAAAAATAAGATATGAAAAGAACAGCGAAGCGAATGACCGATATCAAACACACTTTTAACAAAGCAAATAATGTGTTTCCTAGTAATTATCATTAACATAATTCAGTTGTTGGTAAATTGAAGGTAAACTTCAGTTGTGATATAGTGCAACAATTTCAGGGCCATCGATTAGTTACTTAACATGGACAAATCGTTGATGTTGAGGTGATGCTCTTGACTGATGATTGAAGGACGTACAGCTTTGAGACATTAAGATACACAAGTGTAGCAAAACAAGTGTTTACTGGGACAATGTTTCGCTCACATCAAGACTGATGGACTGATCACATCGACTCCAGGATGAGGGACTCATTACCTCGAACTCCTTCTGACCTTTCTTCTCTGTACTGGACTGAGAAGCCACCGGTTAACGAAAAGTTTCCACAATAAAGATACCCAAGTGTTACACAAGTGTCTAATACATCATCCTGTCAGTTCTCTGAACCATTTATCTACAATGTATATTGTGAACAATAACGGGCCCAAGACTGAACAGTTGGTTCTGACGAATATTGCGAAAAAATAAGATATGAAAAGAACAGCGAAGCGAATGACCGATATCAAACACACTTTTAACAAAGCAAATAATGTGTTTCCTAGTAATTATCATTAACATAATTCAGTTGTTGGTAAATTGAAGGTAAACTTCAGTTGTGATATAGTGCAACAATTTCAGGGCCATCGATTAGTTACTTAACATGGACAAATCGTTGATGTTGAGGTGATGCTCTTGACTGATGATTGAAGGACGTACAGCTTTGAGACATTAAGATACACAAGTGTAGCAAAACAAGTGTTTACTGGGACAATGTTTCGCTCACATCAAGACTGATGGACTGATCACATCGACTCCAGGATGAGGGACTCATTACCTCGAACTCCTTCTGACCTTTCTTCTCTGTACTGGACTGAGAAGCCACCGGTTAACGAAAAGTTTCCACAATAAAGATACCCAAGTGTTACACAAGTGTCTAATACATCATCCTGTCAGTTCTCTGAACCATTTATCTACAATGTATATTGTGAACAATAACGGGCCCAAGACTGACCCCTGTGGAACACCGCTAGTGACGCGTCCCCACTCTGATTTCTCCCCATTTATGAAAATTCTGTTGCCTATATGTCAACCATGCCTCTATCCAGAAAGCAGAGGCACTCTATCCAAGTGCCTCTACTTTCTTCAACAATCTCCGATGAGGGAATATCAAAAGCCTTACTGAAGTCTATATACAGAATATCATATTCATTGCTATGAACCTCCCCCTTAAATACCTTGGCGAAAAAAGTTAGTAAATTCGTAAGGTAAGGCAAGAACGCCTCTTTGTAAAACCGTGCTGATATTCATAGATCAATTAATGTCTTCCAAGATGGCTTCCAATAGCCTCGGCAATTACTGATTCCATCAATTTTCCCCACAATGGAGGCTAATTGTCAATAATTCGAAGCTAAAGACATGTCTCCAGATTTGTAGATAGGCATCACATACCGTTTTCCACTTATCTGGCAGTATGCCAGTTTGTAGTGATATGTTGACAAGACTAGCTAATGGCCTTACATTCCTTTATAACCTGTCCAAACAGTTCATCAAGGCCCTTGGATTTGTTAGGTTTTAATATATCTATTTGTCTCAAAAACATGTCACTAGTGACTTTCAACGTGCACAACTTATTTTTATCCCTATCTACATAATTTTTCATTTATGGAATTTCTCTGGTATATTCCTTCGTCAAAACTAAGAGGAAATGTATGTTAAACGAAAAGTGGGTTATAAGTGGTGTTAGGGTTGTTCAGGCAGCCAGGAACCATTAGCGAGTTACGTCCCGCACTCCCTTCTGGCGGGGTCGGGCAAAACTCTAGTTCCTGGTGTCTGATGTGCTTTAATTTCTACTCCTGGTAGTATTAACCCTACCTGGTGTGGGTTGAAGTTTGGAGAGTCACTTCACCTCCACTCTCCTGATCAGCTCTGCTACTGGCCTGGTCATCCAGGGTAGACGCCAGATAAGGGAGCAAGATGCTTGTTAAATGGATTAGGTAACACTGTCCGACTACTACCGGTCCTTATTCATCCTACTTGTGGTGCTTCAACAAAGTAGTTCTAGAGATTCCAGAACGTCGGACTGATACCATCCGCCCAGGATAACCTACACCTTCTCTTCAACATCAGAGAACCATCCAGGGCCTTAACTATTCCTGCCCAAACACAGTACCAGAACCAACGGCCAATTTTATTGTATTTATATTTTAAGTAAAATCCACAAAAGACAATATTATTATTCCTAGAGTCGTTTCTTTATTTATACATTTATTTTTCCATTAGTTTCTCGCTCAGGTGGAAAGCGTTCCCCTGACAAGCACATTTCTTTATCACTGTCGGTGAGCTGACCTGAGCAACTTTTAAGTGGACTGTTTTGTCCCTAATCTTACACCTATATACCTGAAAGCCTTTGGTTTAATCCTCGAACCTGTTGCGACTAACTTCATAATCTCTTTTGGTTGGTTCTTATTCATTTTTTATTTTTAATTAAATATGTTGATTTCTTAAGTGCACATCTCTCCTGAAATGTTTTAATCTATTCTTTATCCATATAGTATCATTTTTGCTTGATCTATTTTCCCTATCTGGAACATAAATAGTCTGGGCGGACTGAACAATGCTTTGAAAAATGTCGTATTGGCAATCATCATCACTTACCTGATCTACAGGATAAAGACTGGTTACACCACACTAGTTCACCTAACACAGGTAATTTCTCAGTCCTATGAAATTGGCCAAGCGGAAGTCAGGGACACTGACTTGGTTGTAGTTTTTTTTATTATTATTAACACATCGGCCGATTCCCACCAAGGCAGGGTGGCCCGAAAAAGAAAAACTTTGATCATCAGTCATTCTATCACTGTCCTGCCCGAGGGGTGCTTTACACTACAGTTTATAAAACTGCAACATTAACACCCCTCCTTCAGAGTGCAGACACTGTACTTCCCATCTCCAGGACTCAAGTCCGGCCTGCCGGTTTCCCTGAACCCCTTCATAAATATTACATTGCTCACACTCCAACAGCACGTCAAGTATTAAAAGCCATTTGTCTCCATTCACTCCTATCAAATACGTTCACGCATGCTTGCTAGAAGTCCAAGCCCCTCGCACACAAAACCTTCTTTAACCCCTCCCTCCAACCTTTCCTAGGCCGACCCCTACCCCGCCTTCCCTCCACTACAGATTTATACACTCTCGAAGTCATTCTGTTTCGTTCCATTCTCTCTACATGTCCGAACCACCTTAACAACCCTTCCTCAGCCCTCTGGACAACAGTTTTGGTAATCCCGCACCTCCTCCTAACTTCCAAACTACGAATTCTCTGCATTATATTCACACCACACATTGTGCACAGACATGACATCTCCACTTCCTCCAGCCTTCTCCTCGCTGCAGCATTCATCACCCATGCTTCACACCCATAAAAGAGCATTGGTAAAACTATACTCTCATTTGCTTCCCTCTTTGCTTCCAAGGACAAAGTTCTTTGTCTCCACAGACTCCTAAGTGCACCGCTCACCCTTTTCCCCTCATCAATTCTATGATTCACCTCATCTTCCATAGACCCATCTGCTGACACGTCCACTCCCAAATATCTGAATACATTCACCTCCTCCATACTCTCCAATCTGATATCCAATCTTTCGTCACCTTATCTTTTTATCCTCATAACCTTACTCTTTCCTATATTCACTTTTAATTTTCTTCTTTTACATACCCTACCAAATTCATCCACCAACCTCTGTAACTTCTCTTCAGAATCTCCCAAGAGCACAGTGTCATCAGCAAAAAGCAACTCCCACTTTGTGTTTGATTCTTTATCTTTTAACTCCAGACCTCTTGCCAAGACCCTCGCATTCACTTCTCTTACAACCCCATCTATAAATATATTGAACAACCACGGTGACATCACACATCCTTGTCTAAGGCCTACTTTTACTGGGAAATAATCTCCCTCTCCCCTACATACTCTAACCTGAGCCTCACTATCCTCGTAAAAACTCTTCACTTCTTTCAGTAACCTACCTCCTATACCATATACCTGCAACACCTGCCACATTGCCCCCCTATCCACCCTGTCATACCCCTTTTCCAAATCTATAAATGCCACAAACACCTCTTTAGCCTTATCTAAATACTGTTCACCTATATTTTCACTGTAAACACTTGGTCGACACACCCCCTACCTTTCCTAAAGCCTTCTTGTTCATCTGCTATCCTTCTCTCCGTCTTACTCTTCTTTCAATAATAACTCTACCATACATTTTACCAGGTATACTCAACAGACTTATCCCCCTATAAATTTTGCACTCTCTTTTGTCCCTTTTGCCTTTATACAAAGGAACTATGCATGCTCTCTGCCAATCCCTAGGTACCTTACCCTCTTCCATACATTTATTAATTAATAGCACCAACCACTCCAAAACTATATCCCCCACCTGTTTTTAACATTTCTATCTTTATCCCATCAATCTTAGCTGCCTTACCCCCTTTCATTCTACCCACTGCCTCACGAACTCTCCCCACACTCACAACTGGCTCTTCCTCACTCCAAGATGTTATTCCTCCTTGCCCTATACACGAAATCATAGCTTCCCTATCTTCATCAGCATTTAACAATTCCTCAAAATATTCCCTCCATCTTCCTGATACCTCTAACTCTCCATTTAATAACTCTCCTCTCCTATTTTTAACTGACAAATCCATTTGTTCCCTAGGCTTCCTCATCTTGTTAATCTCCAAAACTTTTTCTTATTTTCAACAAAAATTGGTTGATAACGTCTCACCCACTCTCTCATTTGCTCTTTTTACATTGCTTCACCATTCTCTTAACTGCTTGTTTTCTCTCCATATACTCTTCCCTCCTAGCATCACTTCTACTTTGTAAAAACCTCTCATATGCTAACTTTTTCTCCCTCACTACTCTCTTCACATCATTCCACCAATCGCTCTTCTTCCCTCCCGCACCCACTTTCCTGTAACCACAAACTTCTGCTAAATACTCTAACACTACATTTTTAAACCTACCCCATACATCTTCGACCCCATTGCGTATACTCTCACTAGCCCATCTATCTTCCAATTGTTGTTTATATCTTACCTTAACTGTCTCCTCTTTTAGTTTATAAACCTTCACCTTACTTGATGCTTCTATTTTCCTTGTATCCCATCTACCTTTTACTCTCACTGTAGCTACAATTAAAAAGTGATCTGATATATCTGTGGCCCATCTATAAACATGTACATCCTGAAGTCTACTTAATAGTCTTTTATCTACCAATACATAGGCCGACAAACTACTGTCATTATGCCCTACATCATATCTTGTATATTTATCCTCTTGTTCTTAACATACGTATTACCTATAACTAAACCCCTTTCTATACAAAATTCAATCAAAGGACTCCCATTATTATTTACACCTGGCACCCCAAACTTACCTACCACACTCTAAATGTTTCTCCTACTTTAGCACTTAGGTCCCCTACCACAATTACTGTCTCACTTGGTTCAAAGGTTCCTGTATATTCACTTAACATCTCCCAAAATCTCTCTCCTCTACACTCCTCTCTTCTCCAGGTGCATACACGATTATGACCCAATTTTCGCATCCAACCTTTATTTTAATCCACATAATCCTTGAATTTACACATTTATATTCCCTCTTCTACTTCCATAACTGATCCTTCAACATTATTGCTACCCCTTCCTTAGCTCTAACTCTATCAGATACTCCTGACTTAATCCCATTTATTTCTCCCCACCGAAACTCCACTACCCCCTTCAGCTTTGTTTCGCTTAGGGCCAGGACATCCAACTTCTTTTCATTCATAACATCAGCAATCATCTGTTTCTTGTCATCCGCACTACATCCACGCACATTCAAGCATCCCAGTTTTATAAAGTTTTTCTTCTACTCTTTTTTAGTAAATGTTTACAGGAAACGGGGGTTACTAGCCCATTGCTCCCGGCATTTTAGTGGCCTCATACGACACAAATGGCATACGGAGGAAAGATTCGTTTCCACTTCCCCATAGACAATAGAGGAAATAAAGAAGAACAAGAGCTATTTAGAAAAAAAGAAGAAAAACCTAGATGTGTGTATATGCATGTACATGCCTGTGTAGTGTGACCTAAGTGTAAGTAGGAGTAGCAAGATATCTCTGTTATCCAGCATCTTTATGAGACAGAAAAAGACGCCAGCAATCCTACGATCATGTAAAACAGTTACAGGTTTCTGTTTCACAGTCATCTGCCAGGACGGTAATACTTCCCTGGGTGGTTGCTGTCTACCAACCTACTACCTTTGGTTGTAGTTAAGGTAATTCCACAATATATTGAATCTTCCGTAAACAAATAGGTCCGTTGTTTCAAATATTGTTTTTCTTAAAATATCCTTTTAATACCCTGGAGATGGTCAACTTAAGGTAATTATTGAATTCTTTGAGCATGTCATGGGAGAGTTATGGCGCACCAAGCTATTTTAAAGAGCACTCAGGCGTATAATTGCACATCAGTGTGCAGTAAAGCGTATTATTCTATTATACTATGTGGCTGGTGCGTGGTGGTGTATCTGCGACGCCAAGCAACTCTCCTCGGTATCACGAAATAAACAAATTGTTACTAGCGAGCAAATAACTATTTGTGACTCACGAAATCGTAATGACACTATTTGTGGCGGAATCACATCTAAACTGGACCACAAGCAAGTGTTATGCTTAGGTGTAATCTGACAAGAATTATTTTAGAATTAGTGGGCTCTGGTGGCCTGGTGGTTAACGCTCTCGCTTCACACGGCGAGGGCCTGGGTTCGATTCCCAGCCAGAGTAGAAACATTGGACGTTTCTTTCCACCTGTTGTCTATGTTCCCCATCAGTAAAATGGGTACCTGGGTGTTAGTCGACTGGTGTGGGTCGCATCCTGGGACACTGACCTAAGGAGGCCTGGTCACAGACCGGGCCGCGGGGGCGTTGACCCCCGGAACTCTCTCCAGGTAATCTCTACTTAGAGGAAAAGACTAACAACCCACCAAATTATCACTTCTCAAAAAAAGTCTCAAAGCTAATTGCTATAATTTGTGTAAATTATAAGAGCAACATTGGTAAATCTGTGTAATTTTCACCGAGTTTTCGAAAAGAAACTCAATCGTATCGACTATAGCAAAACAACCTCAAACAAAAATAATATTGCAATTTTTAATACCAAAAATAATAACAGTAAAGCAGTATTGCAAATATGGCAAAGACGACTCTATATCAGGGCAGAGAAAGTGATACAATCACCACTATAAAATGGTGAATTATAAAAGATAATAAAAAAATAAATAGTTGGACGAAGATCGAAATAAACAAAATAAAGATCAGATTATTATAATCATGGGGGTGCGCTAAACCCATAGGATTATACAGAGCATGGGAGGCGGGAATGGAAGCTATTAAGGCTCAATTCAGGGAACCGGAGCACAGATCCAATTCCCTATATCAAGAGCCCCTCACCAGCGTCAAGGAACCTCCCTTGATGGGAATAAAGATCAGAAAACAACGGAATGAGACAGATGTATAAACGAGGCAAATACATGAAAAAACCAACGAGGGTTATGTGACTGGTCAAGAACAATACAGAAACAGAGAAACAGGCGGAAAATTATCAAGCAAATTACTACCAGAGCGGATAAACACCACAATAGTTGACAAGACGCATGTGCAAGTTAGGTATCTTTATTCCGCAACGTTTCGCCTAGATAGTAGTCTTCTCAGTCGAATACAGAGGAAGCAGTAGAATTCTTACTTTTACTAGTGGCTCCGATCTCTTCTGTCAAGATTTTCTGCGCCTCACGTTGACAATATTCAAGTTCCCATTCTGTCGCTTCAGCTTCAAAGTGTTCCAGACTATGAAGAAGAACTCTTCTCCTGGCTAAGATACTGACCACCTCAAGACTATGTATTCGAGGGTGATAGACTCATTACATTGTATTTACATCTACTCTGTAGGCGTCTTCAGTTTCGGAATAAAGATACCTAACTGTTGCCCATGTGTCTTATCAACTTGTCGGTATTGTTGCAAGAAACTGTCCTCATAGATAACACTCCAGCTGGTGTCACCCCCAAGCTACCCTACTCTGAGAAAACTTCCCCTCATTTCTTCAGTTGCTACTTTTGCAACATTGTATAGCTCCCGATGACGCACTTAGAAGTGTGCAAGTACTTGAACTAAAGATTTCCAACCCACGTGGCTTGTCTTGCATAAAGAGTATGTGCAATATTAATGATGAAAGAAGTCAGATTCAAAAGGATATAATTCAGAGCCACTCAAGGCAGAAGTGGTCACGACAAGTGTCTTAGGAAGTCTGCCACTCAGCCAGGCAAGCTGAAGTGACGTCACTTTGGCTGAAGTGGGTGGGGGGGGCTTCCACGTGACTGACAGGTTGAACTGGATAATAAGAGTTACAGCGGGGCCCCAGAACTACACTCCGAATTGCCATTTCACTGGTCGAGAGACATGGCAAATGACTCTGTGACGAACGTCGAATAATATGTAATATACTCGGCGTATGCCACAACAAGTACTAAGCAAAGTCAGGCTGCGTAGGAATAAAAAGAACATTTTGAAAGAGTACCATATTTTCTGGAGCACTGTGTTTCCTAATAAATATTTTCCTAGGGACCTATTAACTATGCTCCTAAATACCATGAAATTTGATATCTAGGAACGTTGAATTTGCACGATTAAAAATTAAAAAATTTAATCATATGCAAAATTAAATTAAGCAGGATATTACCAAGAGAAGAAACAAATTAAATCCACATGTTTATAAAAGTAACAAAAACATCTTAATTTTGTATATAATACACCTCTATATCTTTAGCAGCTCTCAAGGTATTCCACGAAGGTGTAACACGTGTAGTTAAACAACACAAGACAGCCAGGATGCCAAGATTAATATGATTTCTCATTGTTATATTAATGAAACTTGACTGAAAGAGCTACATGTGCATGTAGGTCGTTCTCTGATGACTGAAACATATACGGCGCCAATGTTTTGTGCACTTCAGCTAAGCCCGTGCATTTATATTAGTCCTTAATGAAAATTAAATAAATATGAACCACTAACAATAAAGTTAAAATAGGCTAAAAAAAAAAAAAAGGCAAAGTACCGATAGTGGAATCAAGTTAGATGGAGTCTATTGAAATAAACAGTTAAAGGCATAAAAGCAGTAGCGCCAGGCACGATGCCAAGATGTTTCGTCTACTTAGAACTTTTTCGAGAGCTGATGGTACCTGTTAAGTGAAACGTCTTCTCGCATACAAACCATAAACTGCATATTGTGTCTTATTAAACATACCTGTCGGTATACTGTACCATCTGATATACGTACCGAACTTTGAAGAACGTTCAAAACAGTTAGGTTATCCGCTCCGAAATTTTATAGTAATACTGACAGAGAAGAACTCAGGGTAGAGCAGACTTACATAGAGCTTTATCAAGTTTGTGCTGCGTCACGTGTCTCTTCTATACATGTCATTACCTGACATCAAACATGGAGGAAAATTCTTGACACCGCCCGTCCTCTTAATAACAAACGGTATATCATTAATGCTATGCCAGTCAAATGGGTTACTTCACCCGTGATCATCCGACAGTCTTCTACAACCCTTGAGTTCCCGTTTGTTCCAGCGTTAATAAACTTTATCGCATTCATCTTATATTTCAATTACTGCCGTTGTGCAAGAAAGGTATAAAATACCAACAATATGAAAGTTAAGACACATGTGCAACATCTGGATATCTTTATTGTAGACGTTTCGCCATCCAGTGGCTTTATCAATACAGATTCTAGGACATAATAGGAAGACAGTAGAACTATATACAAAAGATGAGGTAATCAGTCCCTCGGCCTTGGAGTTAGTGTTCACAGCATCGTGGTGGAGGAGAATCTCCTCCACCACGATGCTGTGAACACTAACTCCAAGGCCGAGGGACTGATTACCTCATCTTTTGTATATAGTTCTACTGTCTTCCTATTATGTCCTAGAATCTGTATTGATAAAGCCACTGGATGGCGAAACGTCTACAATAAAGATATCCAGATGTTGCACATGTGTCTTAACTTTCATACTGCCGTTGATTAAATTTGATTGAAGGAGAACAATCTAACCCAACCTAAATAGTGTAAATACAAAAATTTGCTGCAAACTGTATGTGAGAAATTCTCACAGATTTACGAAGATGAGTTGTCTGATATAAAAACGTAAACTGGAAGGTAAAAAAACAGATAGAAAGCTCCTTTAAATTAGAAGCCTGTCTCGCTAACACGTGGTGCTGAAAAATTCTGGAAAATATATTACGTAAGAGAGAAGAAAAATCCCGAGAGGAAAAACAAACAAAACTACGATTTGGAAAGGAAATTTTAGAGGACATTTTCGGTCCATCTTGCACAACTGTAAATCCGAAAGAGTTATTAGTCACAACAGATGAGACTTATATACTCCAGAACGGACCGAAAAATAGTCTAAAATTCCCTTCCAAAATATAGGTTGTGAGAATAGCTCTGATCCTGTTGTTATTCTTGTTTTCTGGCACACCGGCCTTCTTCCACTGAGGTAAAAAAAAAAAATCTTCACTATTATTTATTCAGCAGCAGTCCTGATACGAGCACGAAGACCTCAACATTAAAATAGTCCTCCAAACTGCAACATCCCCGCCCCTGATGAGCAAGACGTGTGCAACAATTGGGTATTTTACTGCCGAAACGTTTCGCCTGCACAACATGCTCCTTCAGTCGGATACAGGGAAATATTTTGCATAGAACAAGTAGTTTTGACGTGATCGGTCCGTTACCTTTTCTAGGAGATGGTCAGTCCCTCGGTAATGTATAACACAAATATGATCCTCACCCTCCTTCACAGTGTAGACACTATGTCTCCCACCTCCAGGACTCAAGTCCGGGTAAGCGGTTTCCTTAAATCCCATCCTAAATGTTCCTTGTAACTATCAATATACAAATAACCTTCACATAAAAGAATGAAATTTATGACGACGTTAGGGTCCGACTTGGGCCATTAACTAGGCACTAGTAAATGGCCCAAGTCGGACCGAAACATCGTCCCAAGTTTCATTCTATATGCGGGTTATTTGTGTATTGTTCCATTAACGGTTTTGTGCCTTTTTATTTTTTAATTACAAGTAAATAATTACACACACGATGCGAGACATAGCCAGGCAGGTTCCAGCTAAGCTGAGTATGGAAGGCGAGCGTCACGTCACGGAGGAATGACATCAAATTTCAGGCTCCAGCTCAACTGGATACTTTTGTCACTACTATATGAAACCCAGAACCAGTGCAGCGTGGACTTGAAAGGATATGTAGCGATCCTCTCATCACCAACGTTCAGCGCATCACGCCTCATCAGGTTTTAATCAAAATAGGTTGAATTAATCACCGCAATCTACTCCAACACTCCCTAAAAATGACGCCAGGCAATCTTATTCACTTGGCGTCGATGGGCAGAATACTGGCTGGAAATACGAAAATATATTGTGAATGCACTCGAGGAAGAGAAAATGGCGGAATGTGGAGTTGTGTAGAAAAAAAAGTGATGGGGAAAGTAGACATGTAAATAGAGAGACCATGTGATGTGGGAATGTTGGAGAGAAAGAGGCATTTAAGGATAAAATAAAGAGAAATGAATGTAAAAAGAATGAATTTAACGGAAAACTTATAAGGCAAAATATAAAAATAATAAAATCCTTCGCCAGGAGAAGACATCATTAATAAAGTAGCATTAATTTCTTCCCTTAGACATCCCTTTCCTTCCTTCCTTCTCTTCTCAACCCCCCATCCCTTCCAGTCACTTTCCCCCCTCATCCCTCCCTCCCTCTCTTCTCGCTCTCTAGGTTGGAACCTGGGAAGCGCATAGCAATGTTTTCTTTACACCGCTGTTGTCCCTGCCTACCTAGCAGTGAAAATTGATATTTGCATGATAGTAGACTGTTGTGGGGAGAATCCAGTGAAAAAAAATGTTATGCAAATGTGCTAGAAACTTTACTAGTGACGGAAGCCTAAGCAAAATTCCGATGTGTACGAAAACTCCAGAGTTCTAGAAGTATTTAAGTGTTGGGTAAAATATATTCATACAGTACTGCATATGTTAGAAATCTCTCTTATTTCCTTACCTGCTCTTCTGTTGCTACCAAGCAACATACTCCATCCTCCAAAGTACACCAGCCTCACCCTGCTCATAACTGGGATTGTAACAAACGACTCTTGTAGCAACCAGCTGATTGGTTGTCTAATGGAGTTGGCAAGAATTAGTTTCTCTGCTTTAAGAACATAGGAACATAAGAAAGAAGGAACACTGCAGCAGGCCTATTGGCCCATGCGAGGCAGGTCCAATTCTCCTACCGGCTTAAGCCAACGCCCTAACCTAGTCAGGTCACATTCATTTATGGAGGTAGTACGGTATCTGACCTAGTAGCACAAGCTAGTCAGGTCCAACTCACACCCACCCACATCCACTCATGTATTTAACTAACCTATTTTTAAAACTACACAACGTCTTAACTTCTATGACGGTACTCGGGAGGTTTTTCCATTCATTCACAACTCTTACCAAACCAGTGTCTAGGCTAGATATTTTTAGCACACTATTTACATTCCTTTTATACTCTATCGAAAGCTTACTGAATTTCATATACACAATATCATATTCAATACCATGATCTACCTCCTCAAATACCTTACTGAAAAGAGTAAATTCGTAAGACAGGAACGCCCTTCTGTAAAACCGTGCTGACATTCATTAATCAGTTTATGCCTATCAAGATGGCTACGAATTGCCTCGGCAATTACTGATTCCATAAATTTTCCCACTATGGAGGTAAGGCTTATTGGTCTATAGTTTGAAGGTAAGGACCTGTCACCTGTTTTGTAAATAGGTATTACATTTGCCATTTTCCACGTGTCTGGCACTATGCCAGTTTGTAGTGATATATTGAAAAGTTGGTATGCTAAGTTCCTCTTTTCATTCCTTTAAAACCCTTGCAAACAGTTTATCAGGGCCTGGGGATTTGTTAGGCTTTTAATTTCCCTATTTGTCCGAGGACCATGTCACTGTTACCCTAATCGTGCATAGTTTATTATTGTCCTGTTCTATATAATTTATTTCTGGAATTTCGCTAGTATCTTCCTGAGCAAAAACTGAGGGGAAGTAAATGTTGAAAAGTTCACATATTTCCTCATCAGTCTCGGTGATCTGACCTAAGTTACTCTTAAGTGGGCCTATCTTGTCCCTCATCTTACTTCCGTATACCTGAAAGAATTCTGTTGGGTTAGTCTTCGAATCCCTTGCGACTCTAGCCTCATAATCCCTTTTCGCTTTTCTTATTCCTTTTTTTATATCTCTCTTTAACTGAATATATTGATTTAACTCCTCATCCCCTCTTTTGATACGCCTATATATGCCTCTCTTTTGACCAACGAGATGTCTTAATATATTGTTTATCCATTTGGGATCATTTTTGTTAGATCTAATTTCCCTACTCAGAACAAAAGTTGTCTGGGCAGCTAGAACTATGCTCTGAAATACGTCATATTGGCAACCAACACCACCTACCTGACCCATAGTCAGGTCATCCCAATTTAGCCCACCCAGGTAATTTCTCAGTCCCAAGAAGTCGGCCAAGCGAAAGTCTGAGACTTGATTGCAGTTATCTGGGTAATTCCACGATATATTGAAACTAGGTGATTTGTGATCACTTTCCCCAAGCTCATCATTAACCTTAAGATTATTAATTAGTGATTCTTTGTTGGCAAGAATAAAGTCAAGCAGGTTGTTTCCTCTAGTTGGTTCTGTCATAAATTGTTTTAAAAAGCAATCCTTAACCGTATCAAGAAAGTCACTACACTCAAAATTTCCTGTCACACTCCTCCAATCAATTTGTCTAAAGTTAAAATCTCCCATTAACACATTTTCATATCTAGACGCCTTATGAATTTCGTCACCATCTCTCTTACTCGACTATTTTCAGCAGTACGGTGTCAAGACAGGCAGGTGAGGAACCCTACATATCATACTTCTCATCAACATTAACACTTTTTCTTTTAACACACTGGCCGTCTCCCACCGAGGCAGAGTGACCCGAAAAAGAAGAACGTTTTTCTTTTTTCTTTTTACATTTAGTAAATGCTCCCGGCATTCTAGTCGCCTCTTACGACACGCATGGTTTACGGAGGAAGGATTCTACACTTTCCCATGGAGTAACACTTAATATTAATACTAATATTCAACCTCTTCAAGAGTGGTTTCCATGATGGTGACTCGCTCTTGTTTCAAGCTACTGGAACTAGCGTCTCCTTCTGAAATCAAATCTGGAATTTTTTTGATTCCCCAGATACTGTATGATCCTACGAATTTCGCGGTTCCTGATGAATATAATACTGGTTTTATTGCAGTCATGGGGAGGGGGAAGCGCTAAACACGTAGGGGTCATATAGCGCCTAGGGAATGGGAGAAAATCAGATTCAATCAAAGGATGGGGAGATTAGGTCAAATTCCTTGGATAATGAGCCCCTCACCATCATCAGGGAACCTCTCATAATTAAGGCGAATCGAACATAATACACATGCGCATCCTTTTTATAGAGACGTATCGTTAACCAGTGACTATCAGTCTAAAAGAGAGAATAACACTGAAGAGAGTGTAGTAGTAGTAGTCTGTAGTGATCAGACCCTCAGCCATAATGAATCTATTGCAGACGGTGGATGACGTAATCACCTCAAACTTCTTCACATCATTCACCGTCTACAACAGATTCATCAAGGCTAAGGGACTGATCACCTCAAAGCCACTGGTTGGTAAAACGTCTCTATAATAATGATACTCAAGTATCTTATCCCTGACTCTAAGTAATAATAAGAGGGAAGGCACAAGCTATCCTCAACAAACCGCCCATGGAACAGCTCCCTAAGCAGTTCATAGTACTCCCATGTGGTGATGTTGCCACGAATACTCGCCGGGCACTTGCTATGAGTAACATCAACGTTTCCACCATAAACACATCATCTGTCGAAGACCTCACTACGAAACGCAGCCCCACACCTCTAACTTCTACAGCAGGCGTCTACACTATCCCCTGTGGGTTCTGTCCCAAGAAATATGTAGGCGAGACAGGCAGAGATCTTGCAGTCCGCCTGAATGAGTATCGAAATGCCTCTAACAGAGACGATGTAAGGTACGCCTGTGTCCTCCACAGAGACTCCACGGGGCATTTGATGAACTGGAATGAGGCACAACTCGTTCTCACCGAACCAGACCTCAGACGCCGACGGTGCCTAGAAACCTCACTAATCGCCGTCACCGACACTATAGAACGCAACACTGGAAACTACAAAATTTCAAAAACATTGGCATACATGATACTTAAGCAACACCAACCCAACAACACAGGAGTCACATGATTTCATCGTCTACCCGTCCTCTTCATAGGCAGAGGTTGTTTTGATAAGGACCTGCCTCGCATGGGCCAGTAGGCCTTCTACAGTGTTCCTCCATTCTTATGTTCTTATGACATTCCTCAGGTCACGTGCGTCACACCTCACTCTCTGCCTATATATATAATGTCTTTCTACCTCTGTATGTTAGAAGTGATCAAGGTCCCAGGACCGAAACGTTTTCTAATAAATATGTCATAGTGTTTGCTTACGTGTCTTTCTAAACCAACTGTGTGTGATACCCTGATAACTTCACTTTTATCCACTGGTGAACATCTTACCAGGTGGTCACCTCGTCCACTAGTGGGGGATCATGAACCCCAGGAGATATTGTGCACTAAATATGATTATAACTTTATTCAGATGGAAGACACTACCCATGCAGCAAACTATTCATATTCTGATTAAAATATAAAACTTTGTGAAGCATTTAAGCAGCTAAATATGTAAAAATTTCTCAGGTACTCAGTTTTGATCCATGACAAGTTAGACCTGAAACTATAGCTAGTAATCTAACCGGTAGACCACGAAGGCTAGAGGATTGATCAACTAGTCTTAGGACTGGTATTACAACCCAGGGACAATAAGGCCTGTTATCCCGGTGTAAAGGGGAACAAGGAGAACAAACACAGGTGAATGACAAATGTATTTTCCTTCACTAAGAGCAATGTGGATATTTACAGATATGTACACTATATACAGTTGGAAAATGTATGTGTACAACACGGTTTAGGCAAGGCCAAGACACAGCCTAGAGACAGAACGGACAACCGTGCTCAACCAGCTCTAGTATGGAAATGACAAGGGCAAACAGGCGGGTGGTGCCCACAACACCTCTGCGATTGCCAGAACAATCTTCTCATTGGCTGAACCTGTGTACTGATCGAACGATGGGGCCCCATCGTTCGACCCTAGTACTGGTTCGCTGGTTGGGGAGATAGCCTTTCAATGAGGGTGTGACATGCGCCGAATAAAGGTTACGTACTCTTTGCATGCCACAACTGGCTTACCATGTTTGAAGTCCTGCCAGATTAAAGAGTTATTTACAGTTGTGCTATTATGATCCTCACTAGATGTGTAATAATTTGTACAACATCAACAGTTGGGCTGGTCAGAGGTTAGTCAATTAGCGGACAGAAGGGGGGTCAAGGGTTAGCCTAACTGATCCACACAATTCATTACAATCTCCAACAGAGCCTTCTGCTTTTCTATGCTTGATCCATACACTGATCCACGACAGTCATTAACCTAGACAAAAATAGTTTTTCTCAGCAGATAACCTCCGTGTAGACTACGAAGTCCTCAACTATCTGCCTTTCCCCATGAACTGTAGTCTACGTCTTATGCTTCTGGATACAGAGCAGCGTTAAGAAAATCTCGCATCATTTATTCAAGCACACTGCTGCTAGCACACTTCTGCTAGCACACTGCTGCTAGCACACTGCTGCTAGCACACTAGCAAACCTCAATGTTTGCCACGATTTTTTTCAGTGTCAATATATTTTATTATTTTATCCTCTAGGGAAGAGAATATGTGTATTTAATCTCAATTTTATTATACAGTGCATATTCGGTACGAATGTAATACACCATATATTTCAAAAGTTAGGGGTAAAATCTGCTGATATATTTTTCAGAAACTTTATAAAAAACTTATACTTTTGCAAAAAGTGAAAAGGAATAAATTATATTTATCATACTGCTGATAAATTAGACATGTGCAGCTCTTAGGTATCTTTGAGGAAACGTTTTGCCACACAGTGGCTTCATCAGTTCATACAAAGAAGGAGTTTGAGGTAATCAGTCCCTCAGCCTTGAGTCAATGTAATCAGTCCATCAATTTTGAAAAGAATACAGAATATGTGCGAAGAAGTGGCTTATATACTGTAGGCAGAAGAGGTGTAACAGTCGGAAGTGGTATCACATTTGACCAATGTGGAAGTAGGTCATGCCCAAGGGTTAGGCAAGTGAAGAATTTCCAAGTATTAGGAACCCAATCTATCCCAATCTATCATATAGCTGTATAATAATTTAAACGCAATGCATATATTATATTTATTATATAGTTCTGTCTTCAATAATTTGAAAATAGTAACTATCAGATTAATAGTTAATACAATAACTACCATAAATTTGGGGCTCAAAAATAATACAATAGACCTGCTTAAGTAACTAATTGGAAGCGAAAATTTTATTTAGCAAACACTGCGGTACGTCAGTCACTAGGCACCAGTGTCAGTCACTAGGCACCAGTGTCAGTCACTAGGCATCAGTGTCAGTCATTAGGCAACAGTGTCAGTCACTAGGCACTACTGCCAGTCACTAGGAACTACTCTCAATCACTAGGCACCAGTGTCAGTCACTAGACACCAGCGTCAGTCACTAGGAACTGCTGTCAATCACTAGGCACCAGCGTCAGTCACTAGATACCAGCGTTAGTCACTAGACACCAGTGTCAGCCATTAGGTACCAGTGTCAGTCACTAGACACCAGTGTCAGCCATTAGGTACCAGTGTCAGTCACTAGGCACCTGCGTCAGTCACTAAGCACAAACGTGAGTCACTAGGCACCAGTGTCAGTCACTAGACACCAACGTCAGTCACTAAACACCAACGTCAGCTACTAGACATCAACGTCAGTCAGTAGACACCTACGTCTGTCACTAGACATCAAAGTCAGTCACTAGACACCAGGAAGAATTTGTTTTTTAATTGTTCACAATTATTAAGATGTATTAAATGTGCTGAAGTGTACCTTAGTGATGTCATCCACAGCTTATCGTTATCACCGTACCATTTATAGCCGTTTTGAAGATGACGTTTAGCTAAAGATTTAGCGTTATCAAGTTTGATGAAGCTCATTCCTGTGCATAATGGTGTCTTAAAATCGAGGTTTGCTCTGACGCTTCCTTGACTGTCGCCTCTTACTGCAAGGACAATATTATATATGGATACCTCGAGCATGTCATTAACATTCAACTATTCTAGCAACTCTACCCACATTGCAACTGCAGTTACCAAGTAGTACACAACCCTTTAACGTTGATTTAATATTAGCTAATCAAATCATTAAATTCAGTTCCCTAAACTGAACAACTAAGAAATCCCCTAAACTAAATGATAATAACCATCAACCCATCCATCATTACCACACGACTAACACTTAATCACACTTAATCCATAATCAGCACACAACCCATTACATCTAATCAATTACAGATATACAAACACTTCATTTTCACTCAACTCTTAAACGTACTCTCACACTAGACCATCCTCCAACAATAAAAGCGTGAGTGGGGTTACCAATGCACCAAAGCATGCGTTCTCAGAAACTGTAGCCTAAATATCCCCTTCCAAAGTATGATCGAGTCCGTACAGGCTTCATTACCTTCGTCACTCATATTTCCTGTTTACAAGAGCACACTTCATGACTCACATTCACTACTTTCGTTATACAAAAGACAAGAGCTGCCAGGTCCCTCAACATCATTCGAAAATACAAGCTACACTAATATATGACAGTAATAATTACAACAGCACATCTTCCCAGTAGGAACAAAGCTGCCAAACTGATTTTCCTTGTGCTCACAAAACTGCATGTATCTCGGTAAACACCAATCAATATTAGTCACGTTTTCAATGTATCCCAATTGATTCGTATAACATTTCACGAGAAGAAAACGAAAGGAGAAACACGTTACACATTTTCAATTAGTCCAGCCAAGTTATGACTTTCAATCTATAGTATTTTGTTTTCATTTCGTCCATCAGCCGAATTTTGTTTATGTGAATCCTGAACGATAATTCCAGACTGAGCGTAAGCGTTACGCGCACCACCTGACTGAATGTACTGGGAAAAATTCTTAAAAGTTAACTGTACTCGCCTGGAATGTATTAATTTACTTAAAATGGTAATTTTCTTAATTAAATTTATCGAATATTTTTAAAATTTGATAAAAATGGATATTACGAATTCCACCATTTCGGAATAATTCTTGAGGGTCCCGGCAGTTAGATTGCGCACTCACAGGAAACTACTGTCCAAATAGCCCATCCTCTTAATAAAAGGCAATATTTCACTGTTTCAAAGACGGTCAAATGGGTGAATGGTCACGAACCTTAAACACTGATGATTATCTGACTATATTTTCTTGCGAGCTCTGTAGGTTCACGTTTTCTGTTCGCAGGTCAAAGCTTCTTATCGCCTGCAAGTTATATTTCATCTACTGGCGTTGTAGCAAGTTATAACTAATTAATTTTGATTGCTAGACAATACTCTACCCTAGCTAAATCTACGCTGACTTAACCTAACTGGAGAAAAAGAACGTAAATCGAGAAAATGGTTTCCAAAAAGATATTGGTGAAACTCTTTGTCACCAATCCACTGACGAATTATGTACAAATAGTGGAAATTATGGTTATTTCTTAGCATGGTGGGTTGACTTTACAGCAGGGTGGTGGGCTGGCTTTACAGCAGGGTGGTGGGTTGACTTTACAGCAGGGTGGTGAGTTGGCTTTACAGCAGGGTGGTGAGTTGGCTTTAAAGCAGGGTGGTGGGTTGACTTTCAAGCAGGGTGGTGAGTTGGCTTTAAAGCAGGCTGGTGGGTTGACTTTCAAGCAGGGTGGTGGGCTGGCTTTAAAGCAGGGTGGTGGGTTGACTTTCAAGCAGGGTGGTGGGCTGGCTTTAAAGCAGGGTGGTGGGTTGACTTTACAGCAGGGTGGTGAGTTGACTTTAAAGCAGGGTGGTGGGTTGACTTTACAGCAGGGTGGTGAGTTGGCTTTAAAGCAGGGTGGTGGGTTGACTTTCAAGCAGGGTGGTGGGCTGGCTTTAAAGCAGGGTGGTGGGTTGACTTTCAAGCAGGGTGGTGGGCTGGCTTTAGAAGACTACAGCATGTCCCGCATTGCCAGACACAAGTCGGCAGTTTATATTATTTGGTTATCGTTGGTTAGCTATATGGAACTATAAGTTAAACTGCTGTAATTTAGCCTAGAATAAATATTTCTGTTGAAATTTAAAGAGTGGAGTGTGTTGTGACACCTGCTTTGTATGGAACACAGGTGGATCATACCTCTGACCAATATACCTTAACCTCGTATTACAAACATTAACCTCTACGTGTTAACCTTTACATGCCTGATGACCCAGCCAGATTTTCTAGGCTGGGTCATCAGGCCAGATTTCCTAGGCTGTTGCTGCTGCTGACGACCACAGGCCTACATAGCCATCATAATCCGAATGAACCGGCGATGGAAACAAGTGGTGGTTTACTCTCTTGACTCCATTCACTGCAGTCCCAATATTACACAATATATATGAGGTAAATAGGGTGGTTTACGGAAGAAAAAGTTAGTATATGAGAGGTTTTGACAATGCAGAAATGATATACGGAGGGCAGAGTACATGAGGAGAAAGAGTTTAAATGTTTGTTGAGGGAGAGTAAAAATGAGAACCAATAAGGAGTGGGTGAGTCTTCATCAAAAAATTTTTGCTAAGAAAAAGAAATTCTGGATGGAGATTA
This sequence comes from Cherax quadricarinatus, assembly GCF_038502225.1. Classification (NCBI taxonomy): domain Eukaryota; kingdom Metazoa; phylum Arthropoda; class Malacostraca; order Decapoda; family Parastacidae; genus Cherax; species Cherax quadricarinatus. The sequence goes on along the minus strand of NC_091350.1, from coordinate 17,034,080 downwards.
GTAAGTTAAGACAAAGACAGCATTGGGAACAATTTATTTAGCAGTTAAAAAAATGAGGGGAGATGTTAGATGGGGAAACAGAGGTACTGGCAAGATGGAGGAAATATTTTGAATTGTTAAATGAAGAAATGAAGGCTGTGATTTCGTGCACTGGACAGGAAGGTATAACACCCTGAAGGACTAATGAAGAGCCAGATGTGAGTGTAGGGAAAGTACGTAAGGCAATGAGCAGAATGAAAGAAGGTAAAGCAGCTGGGATAGATGAGATTAAGAGAGAAATGTTAAAGGAGGTGGCGGATTTAGTTTTGGATTGATTGGTGCAGTTGTTCAATATATGCGTGAAAGAAGGGAAGGTACCCAAGGATTGGCAGAGAGCATGAATAGTGCCTTTGTGTGAGTGAGAAGGGGACAAGAGTAAGTGTAAGAAGTATTGGGGAATAAATAAGCCAGTTAAGTATATAGAGTAAAGTGTAGAGTATAATTATTGAAAGAATTGAGGGAAAGGCAGAAAACAGGATTGCTGATGAATAAGGACGTTTTAGGATGTGTAAAGGGTTGTTTAGACCACGTGTTCACACTGAAAAATATAACCGAACAATACCTAGATAAAAGCTAGAATCTTTATGAATCATTTGTGGACTTAAAAAAACATAAGATAGGGTGGATAGGAGAGCAATGACGTAGATGTTGGAAATGTATGAAACAGGTGGTAGGTTACTAAAAGCAGTAAGAGTTTTCATAGGATAGCGAGGCTCAGGTTAAGGAATATAGGACAGAGGGAGGATTTTTCAGTAAAGGTAGAACTTAGACAGGGATGTGCAGTATCACCATGGCTGTTTAACCCATTTATAGATGGGGGTTATAGAAGTGAATGCTAGAGTATTGGGAAGAAATGTAAGATTGAAAGATAACGAATTGATGGAAGTTGTTATAGTTGCTCTTTGCCAAAGACGCAGGTGTTTAAGAAATTCCGAAGAGAAGGTGCAAAGGTTGGTGGAGGAATCTGAGAGTATGTAAAAAAGGTTAATTAAAAATTAACATGGGAAAGAATAATGTGATGAGGGTAACAAAACATGAACAATAAGACTATATATTAGATTGGACAGAGGGAGGAAATATGGAGGAAGTAAACGTGTTGGGATATTTGGGAGTGGCCCTTTCGGCAGATGGGTCTATGAAAGACGGGGTAAACCATACAACAGGTGAGGTGCGTTGAGACATTTGCGGAGACAAAGAACCTTATCCATGGAGGCAAAAAAAGAAATGAACCATATTATAGTGGCATCAACACTGTTGTGGAGATGTCATGTTTGAGCGCGATGTGTGGTGTGAATATCTGTGGCAACATCACAAAATAAAATTCAGAGAGCTGAGGAGGGGTCACGTGTTTCAGTTCTTAGAGAGGATGGAGTAAAACAGGATGACTAGAAAAGTATATAAATAAGTTGAGGAGGGAAGGAAAGATAGGGGTCGTCTAAGGGTTGGGAGTGAGGCGGAGTAGAGGAGATTTTGAGTACTAGGGGGCTTGGATATCCAACAGGCTTGTATTAAGCGCGTTAAATCAGGGTGGAGGCAAGTGGTTTTTATGACCTGACGTGCTATTAGTGTGAGCATTAACATATAGGAAGGGATTCAAGGAATTCAATTCTCCCGACATGACTTCTGGAAAAGAGTACAGTAAGTGCACTCTGAACGATGGGTGGGGGTGCTGCAGCTCAGAGCTGTGATGTGAACAAGCTTCTGGCAATCTAACGATTGAATGACGGTTGTGTTTTCTCTTTTCTGAATCACCCTTCCCTTCCCAGATATATATATATATATATATATATATATATATATATATATATATATATCGTGCCTAATAGGTAAAACTGGCCAATTAGCAAGTCCTTTCTAAAATTTTCTCTTATACGTTTAAAGATATATATTTTTCATTAATGTTGATGTAAAAATCTATAATTTTACTCCAAAAGGAACTTAGAAAACTTACCTAGCCTTATTATAACAAGCGCAGTTTATTTTAGCCTAACCAAACTAAATATATTTTAGATTTGTTTACAATAATTTAATACTAAACAAACACAGTGAAATATATTTTTTTCGTTAGGTTCAGAATGATTTTGGCGAAATTATTGCATACACAAATTTTCACTTGTCCTATATGGCAAGATGAGCGTTGCTATTTAAGCCAAGATGGCAAGTTCTGCCTATTCGGAACGACATATATATATATATATATATATATATATATATATATATATATATATATATATATATATATATATATATATATATATGGTTATGTGTAAATAAACAATCGTAAGAAACGAGGACAAAAATGAGGAACCATGAAAGGAAGCAATGAAATCAATTAGTTTTATGACGCTCAATTACCACGCTAATGACCCATTTGCCTCTTATCTATCGTGCTAGTGAGATTTATAGTGCTGCCAACGTTGCCTGGGATACATGTAGTTCTTATATGTGCCTGTGATATATGTGCTCCTTATATGTGTCAGTGATACTTGTGGTTCTTATATACTGTGTTAGTGATACTTGTGGTTCTTATATACTGTGTTAGTGATACTTGTGGTTCTTATCTAACATAGTAATATATATGTGGCTCTTATCAGTCATATATGTGGCTCTTATAATCATGTGGTTCTTATCCATCATATATGTGGATCTTATCCAACATACCAGTTTTAGATGCGATTCTTGTTTATATTAATGGGGGAGACAGTTTTATTTACTACTCTAAGTAAATGGTAGAGACGTGGTCTCGTTTACATGAGAAAGTTTATGTTATATTCATAAAGTGAGACGTACCGTAGGTATTACATATACAAGACAATGTTTTTATTTTCATGAAAAAAGAAATAAGCAGAAGACGGAGACAAGAAGAAAGAGAGGAAAGGGAGGAGTAGAAGGGGACGTGGAGAAAACAAAGTAAGGGTGATGAGGAAATTGTAGATAATGAGATGAAGAGAATGATGAGGCGAGGACAAGGAGAAAGGAGAGGCGAGGATAAGGAAAAAAAAAGAAATCACAAGCAACTTTATCTGTCGTGCTGGACTCCTCCCTCACTTGTATTTTCTTCATACTTTGTTTATAAAGCAATTAATTTAGTTTCTTCTACTGGAGTCTAATAGTCACAGTTTTTGTGTCTTCTACTTATTTTACTGATTCTGCCATATGCACGTAATAAAAATATTAATATTATTATTACTACTACTATAGTGATAGAGAAGCGCTAAGCCCGCAGGGATCATGTAGCGTCTGGATCTATTAATACATTAGTTTTTCGCCTTGGCCACTAATTATCATTACCAATTTGTTCCCATAAACCTTTATTTATAATTAAATTATTCCACCTTTTCTCCTGTCAACAATCTTGCTTTTAGACTTAACAACTCTTCTTACCAAATGGTTATACGTATATTTTTTCTTTATATTTACAATATCTTTTCTTTTTTCTTCCATCTAGGTTCCAAATGTTAATTCATTTTTTCGTTACTTAATTTTCAGGATCTAATCTTTTTTCCTCTCCAATAGTTAATATTCATTTATAATATATCTCCCTCTCCCGCTTCCTCTCTACTAGATTTTATTTGCTGAAAAGTGGAGATTCTGCTTATAGGTAAAAGAAAGACTTTTGTATTTATCTCCTTCACACCTTGTATTGTATCTGCTGTACATAAATAACCCGCACATAAGTGAGAGAACTTTACGACGACGTTTAGGTCCGAATTGGACAATTTACAAAGTCACACTATCACAAAAGAGGGAGCCGGTATATATAAGCGAGGAGGACAAGGATGGGACCAAGAGAGGAAGAAAAAGAAGTGATAATAGTGGAAGTACTAAGAGAAATAGTGGTGGCAGTAGAAAGTAGGGAGAGTAGTTTTAGTGACACAAGAGATGAGAAGGGAGAGAAGGGTGAATGGAGGCAAAAGTAATAATAGCAATAGTAGCAGAAGTGAAATGATAGTCGTAGTAGTAGTAGTAGTATAAGTGGGGCCAGTCTAAGGCCTAAGAATAAGGAGCACCGTATTGTGTATTGGTCTAGTCACAGTATTTTACGTTTTGTTCTTTCGTACTTAATATCTCACGACAACGACAGCCAAGACTAATCTGAAGGCTTGATCACACAGCCGACCAGGAATAATCTTGTGTTAGGAATCAATGCTATGATTGTTAAAAAATATAAACTTGGTTATCAACCCACCTTTTTCACCTTCCTTAATCAATATTATCATACCATTAGGAAGCACTAAAATAAAAAGCGTATGTCATATTGCACCTGAGAAATGGAAAGCAATCAAGTCGCATCCAAGGCAAGGACATCTCAAACTACCTGGATCAAGAGCTCTTCACCAACATTAATGAGTGAAATGCCTTGTTCCTTTCACCTCTTCCCTAACTTGTACAATTAGATAATCAACATATGTAGAGGAAGAGAAGAAGAAACATTAAAGTAAGTGAAACAGTGATAAAATATTTTTGGATACAAAAATAAATTTTAAAAGAGAAAGAATAATACCAGATACGGAAGAAAAACTGAAGGACAATGAAAATCGATAATGAATTAAAATAGGAGGGGGAGAGAAATGAATCATGAGAGGAAAAAACAGTGAATAAAATCCAATAAAAATAAACAAGAAGAAGAGAGGGGGAAAGTCGAAAATATAAGCATAAAGTAGATAATGAAAAATAACTAAAGCAAATATGTTGTCGTCAATAGTGGTAGTGCTCAGTGCATGGTGGTAGTGCTCAGTGCATGGTGGTAGTGCTCAGTGCATGGTGGTAGTGCTCAGTGCATGGTGGTAGTGCTCAGTGCATGGTGGTAGTGCTCAGTGCATGGTGGTAGTGCTCAGTGCATGGTAGTGCTCAGTGCATGGTGGTAGTGCTCAGTGCATGATGGTAGTGCTCAGTGCATGGTGGTAGTGCTCAGTGCATGGTGGTAGTGCTCAGTGCATGGTGGTAGTGCTCAGTGCATGGTAGTGCTCAGTGCATGGTGGAAGTGCTCAGTGCATGGTGGTAGTGCTCAGTGCATGGTAGTGCTCAGTGCATGGTGGTAGTGCTCAGTGCATGGTGGTAGTGCTCAGTGCATGATGGTAGTGCTCAGTGCATGATGGTTGTGCTCAGTGCATGGTGGTAGTGCTCAGTGCATGATGGTAGTGCTCAGTGCATGGTGGTAGTGCTCAGTGCATGGTGGTAGTGCTCAGTGCATGGTGGTAGTGCTCAGTGCATGGTGGTAGTGCTCAGTGCATGGTGGTAGTGCTCAGTGCATGATGGTAGTGCTCAGTGCATGGTGGTAGTGCTCAGTGCATGATGGTAGTGCTCAGTGCATGGTGGTAGTGCTCAGTGCATGGTGGTAGTGCTCAGTGCATGGTGGTAGTGCTCAGTGCATGGTAGTGCTCAGTGCATGGTGGTAGTGCTCAGTGCATGGTGGTAGTGCTCAGTGCATGGTGGTAGTGCTCAGTGCATGATGGTAGTGCTCAGTGCATGATGGTTGTGCTCAGTGCATGGTGGTAGTGCTCAGTGCATGATGGTAGTGCTCAGTGCATGGTAGTGCTCAGTGCATGGTAGTGCTCAGTGCAAGGTGGTAGTGCTCAGTGCATGGTGGTAGTGCTCAGTGCATGGTGGTAGTGCTCATTGCATGGTGGTAGTGCTCAGTGCATGGTGGTAGTGCTCAGTGCATGATGGTAGTGCTCAGTGCATGGTAGTGCTCAGTGCATGGTGGTAGTGCTCAGTGCATGGTGGTAGTGCTCAGTGCATGGTGGTAGTGCTCAATGCATGATGGTAGTGCTCAGTGCATGGTAGTGCTCAGTGCATGGTGGTAGTGCTCAGTGCATGATGGTAGTGCTCAGTGCATGGTGGTAGTGCTCAGTGCATGGTGGTAGTGCTCAGTGCATGATGGTAGTGCTCAGTGCATGGTGGTAGCGCTCAGTGCATGATGGTAGTGCTCAGTGCACGGTAGTGATCAGTGTATGGTGGTAGTGCTCAGTGCATGGTGGTAGTGCTCAGAGCATTATGGTAGTGCTCAGTGCATGGTGGTAGTGCTCAGTGCATGATAGTGCTCGGTGCATGGTAGTGTTCAGTGCATGGTGGTAGTGCTCAGTGCATGGTGGTAGTGCTCAGTGCATGGTGGTACTGCTCAGTCCATGGTAGTGCTATGTGTATGGTGGTAGTGCTCAGTGCATGGTGGTAGTGCTACGTGCATGGTGGTAGTGCTCAGTGCATGGTGGTAGTGCTCAGTGCATGGTAGTGCTATGTGCATGGTGGTAGTGCTCAGTGCATGGTGGTAGTGCTCAGTGCATGATGGTAGTGCTCAGTGCATGGTGTGGATGCTCACTGCATGGTGGTAGTGCTCAGTGCATGGTGTGGGTGCTCAGTGCATGATGTGGGTGCTCAGTGCATGGTGGTAGTGCTCAGTGCATGGTGGTAGTGCTTAGTGCATGGTGGTAGTGCTCAGTGCATGGTGTGGATGCTCAGTATATGGTGGAAGTGCTCAGTGCATGGTGTGGGTGCTCAGTGCATAGTGGTAGTGCTCAGTGCATGATGTGGGTGCTCAGCGCATGGTGGTAGTTTTCAGTGCATGGTGGTAGTGCTCAGTGCATGGTGGTAGTGTTCAGTGCATGGTGGTACTGCTCAGTGCATGGTGTGGATGCTCAGTGCATGGTGGTAGTGCTCAGTGCATGGTGTGGGTGCTCAGTGATGGTGTGGGTGCTCAGTGCATGGTGTGAGTGCTCAGTGCATGGTGATAGTGCTTAGTGCATGGTGGTAGTGCTCAGTTCATGGTGGTAGTGCTCAGTGCATGGTGGTACTGCTCATTGCATGGTGTAGATGCTCAGTGCATGGTGTAGTGCTCAGTGCATGGTGTGGGTGCTCAGTGCATGGTGTGGGTGCTCAGTGCATGGTGGTAGTGCTTAGTGCAGGGTGGTAGTGATCAGTGCATGGTGGTAGTGCTTAGTGCATGGTGGTAGTGCTCAGTGCATGGTGGTACTGCTCAGTGCATGGTGTGGATGCTCAGTGCATGGTGGTAGTTCTCAGTGCATGGTGGTAGTGCTCAGTGCATGGCGGCAGTGCTGAGTGCATGGTGGCAGTGCTCAATGCATGGTGTGGGTGCTCAGTGCATGGTGGTAGTGCTCAGCGCACGGCGTGGGTGCCCACTTCATGGTGGTAGTGCTCGGCACATGGTGGTAGTGCTCACTGCATGGTAGTGCTCAGCGCATGGTGACAGTGCTCATCGCATGGTGGTAGTGCTCAGTGCAAAGTGTGGGTGCTCAGTGCATTGTAGTAGTGCTCAGTGCATTGTGGTAGTGCTCAGTGCATCCTGGTAGTGCTCAGTGCATGGTGGTAGTGTTCAGCGCATGGTGTGGGTGTTCAGAGCATGGTGGTAGTGCTCAGTGCATGGTGTGGGTGCTAAGTGATGGTGTGGGTGCTCAGTGCATGGTAGTAGTGCTCAGTGCATGGTGGTAGTGCTCAGTGCATGGTGGTACTTCCCAGTGCATGGTGTGGATGCTCAGTGTATGGTGTGAGTGCTCAGTGCATGGTGTGGGTGCTCAGTGATGGTGTTGGTGCTCAGTGCATGGTGTGAGTGCTCAGTGCATGGTGATAGTGCTTAGTGCATGGTGGTAGTGCTCAGTGCATGGTGGTAGTGCTCAGTGCATGGTGGTACTGCTCATTGCATGGTGTAGATGCTCAGTGCATGGTGGTACTGCTCAGTGCATGGTGTGGGTGCTCAGTGCATGGTGTGGGTGCTCAGTGCATGGTGGTAGTGCTTTGTGCATGGTGGTAGTGATCAGTGCATGGTGGTAGTTCTCAGTGCATGGTGGTAGTGCTCAGTGCATGGTGGTACTGCTCAGTGCATGGTGTGGATGCTCAGTGCATGGTGGAAATGCTCAGTGCATGGTGTGGGTGCTCAGTGCATGGTGTGAGTGCTCAGTGCAAGGAGTGCTCAATGCATGGTGTGAGTGCTCAGTGCATGGTGTGGGTTAACTGTACATGGTGTGGGTGCTCAGTGCGTGGTGTAGGTGCTCGGTGCGTCGTGTGGGTGCTCAATGCATGGTGTGGGTGTTCAAGGCATTGTGTGGGTCCTCAAGGTATTGTGTGGGTCCTCAAGGCATTGTGTGGGTCCTCAAGGCATCGTGTGGGTCCTCAAGGCATTGTGTGGGTCCTCAAGGCATTGTGTGGGTGCTCAATGCATCGTGTGGGTCCTCAAGGCATTGTGTGGGTGCTCAATGCATCGTGTGGGTGGTCAAGGCATCGTGTGGGTCCTCAAGACATTGTGTGAGTGCTCAATGCATCGTGTGGGTGTTCAAGGCATCGTGTGGGTGTTCAAGGCATCGTGTGGGTCCTCAAGGCATTGTGTGGGTCCTCAAGGCATTGTGTGGGTCCTCAAGGCATTGTGTGGGTGCTTAATGCATCGTGTGGATGGTCAATGCATGGTGTGGGTTAACAGTACATGGTGTGGGTGCTCAGTGCATGGTGTGGGTGCTTAATGCATCGTGTGGGTGGTCAATGCATGGTGTGGGTGCTCAAGGCATCGTATGGGCCCTCAAGGCTTTGTGTGGATGCTCAATGCATTGTGTGGGTGCTCAATGCATCGTGTGGGTGCTCTATACAAACTTAATCTGCTGAAAGAAAGACCCACTCCAGTTTTAATTACCTCAGCCGTCCAACGCACACGCTTCGGTTAATTATAACCCAGATTCCGGATAATTTTGTCCTCATGCATCGTATAATTCTCACTCAAAATCAAGATAATTATACACCCATATTATTAATACTACTTACCACAATGATGATTACTTTTATACGAATTTTCACAACTCCTGCCCAGGGGATGGCCGCGATTTGCTGTGGTATTTATTATTTCATTATTTTTATTATTAATTATTAATATTATTATTATTATTATCCAGAAATAATATCGGTAATTATCCCGATGTTATTTTAATTTCATCGAATTTAAAATAAATGTTGACTAGTGAGTTGATTATCTTCATATGATAATTTCATCAATGGTCATAGATAAATGGTATATAATACCGACACGATGGGTAAATAGACAAATGCAGTGTAATGGGATGCTGTATTGACGACGTTTCACCCACACAGTGGGCTTTATCAAGTCACAAATAGATGTGCTTGTGACTTGATAAATCAAACGTGTGGGCGAAACGTTGCTAATAAAGGATTACATTATGGTGCATTTGTGTCTATTTTTCCAATTTCATCAATGTTGACAATCTAAAGAATCATTATTTGCAAAATCTAATTCAGGAAATGTTTTCCTGATGACCTCATAAAACTTAACCGAAACATTACTGGAACTTGTAGATTCACAATACAAAGTTAATGAAGACTCTGCATAAGGATTCACCAGAGCATCACACTAAGAACAGTAAGAACAGGGCTTAAGTTATTACCAGGTGTCAAGATAATCCAGAACAGACCACTGTACAATCATTGACGTTATCCCTCCATTTTGGTGAAGGGCTCTTGATCACAGTAACTGGATCTACTCTTCCATTTCTCGGATCAAATTTTTATTACTTATTCCTAGGCACTTCATGACTATTACGGACTCAGGTAAGAAAGGCCTGTTATCTTATTTACAAGGCAGGTGACAGGTCCTTAGCTTCGAACTATAGACCAATAGCCTTACCTCCATAGTGGGAAAATTTATGGAATCAATAATTGCCGATGCAATTCGTAACCATCTTGAAAGGCTAATGAATCTCAACACTGTTTTACTAGGAGGCGTTCCTATCTTACGAATTAACTGACTTTTTTCACTAAGGTGTTTGAGAAGATAGATCATGGTAATGAATATGATATTGTGTTTATGGACTTCAGTAAGGTTTTCGACAGAGTTCCACATCAGAGGTTATTGAGGAAACTTAAGGCACACGGAATAGGAGGAGAAATTTTTTCCTGGGTAGAGGCATGGTTGACAAATAGGCAGCAGAGTGTTTGCATAAATGGGGAGAAATCAGAATGGGGGCACGTCACCAAAATAAGCCGTCCAATTCATTCTAATGAGGACATTAGAGCACTCCAAGATGATTTGAATAGACTGATGCAATGGTCGGAGAAGTGGCAGATGCAGTTTAATATAGACAAATGCAAAGTTCTAAATGTTAGACAGGAAAATAACCATGCCACATATAAACTAAATAGTGTAGATTTTAATACTACTGATTGCGAAAAGGGTTTGGGAGTTCTGGTTAACAGTAATCTGAAACCAAGACAACAGTGCATTAGTGTTCAAAATAAAGCTAACAGAATTCTTGGCTTCATATCTAGAAGTATAAATAATAGAAGTCCTCAGGTTGTTCTTCAACTCTATATATCCTTTGTTAGACCTCATTTAGATTATGCTGCACAGTTTTGGTCACCGTATTACAGAATGGATGTAAATGCACTGGAAAACGTGCAAAGGAGGATGATAAAGTTGATTCCATGTATCAGAAATCTTCCCTATGAGGATAGACTAAGGACCCTGAATCTGCACTGAGGTGTATAAATGAACAACAGGAGTAAATAGCGTGCTAAAAAATATCTAACATAGCCAGGACTCGCAGCAATGGTTTGAAGTTGGGAAATTCAGATTCAAGAAGGATATAGGAAAGCACTGGTTTGGTAATAGAGTTGTGGATGAGTGGAACAAACCCCCAAGTACCGTCATGGGAGCTAAGACGTTGCTTGCTTTTAAAAATAGGTTAGAAAATTACATGTGTGGGTGTGGGTGGGACCTGACTAGCTTGTGCTACTAGGTTTAATGCTGTGCTCCTTCCTTAAGCAGAAGTGACCTGACCAGGTGGGTCACTGGTCTAAGCCTGGGAGTAACATGGACTTGCCTCGCATGGGTCAGTAGGTCTGCTGCAGTGTTCCTTCTTTATGTTCTTAAAAGGGAAGATTGAGACACTTAAGTAGCATATGGGAATCTTTATTCAGGAAACGTTTCGCCACACAGTGGCTTCATCAGTCCAATACAAAGAGGAAGGCGTAAGGAGAGGAGGAGTATGAGGTAATCAGTCCTCTTTGTATTGGACTGATGAAGCCACTGTGTGGCGAAACGTTTCCTGAATAAAGATTCCCATATGCTACTTAAGTGTCTCAATCTTCAACTTCTCGGTTTTTCAAACCATTCATCACATCTTAAAAGGGACTTGGAGCGAAAAAAAACACAGCAGTAATCTTTGAATTGTATTTTCCTTCACCAAATATATATAGATTTTTACAGTTATGTACACTATATACAAGAGTTTGAAATATAAGTGTACAACACGGTAAGTCAAGGCAACAACAACAGCCAGTGCGAGACAACCATGTTCAACCAGCAGACGTGAGAGATTGAACATTAAAATGGTATAAAATACCGACAGGTTGTTAGGTAAGACACATATGCAACAGTTAGGTATCTTTATTGTGAAACGTTTCGCCTACACAGTAGGCTTCTTCAGTCAAGTACAGGAAAGGTTGATAGAAGCAGAAGATACTTGAAGACGATGTAATCAGTCCATCACCCTTAAAGTTTTGAGGTGGTCAGTCCCTCAGTCTGGAGAAGAGCATTGTTCCATAGTATGAAACAATATGGAGAAGAAGTGACAGGATGGAGCTTTTATAGCGCCAAGAGGTGAGACGTAGGAGAGGTAAGAACTCAGATGTTGAGAGGTCCCTCTCAAATCCAGCCCCTCTCACTAGTGGTAGTTGTCGAAGTTGATTGCAGGTCTGTACCAAGATACCCTTGTGTTGCAGTGTCTGACAGATTGAACATTAAAATGGTATAAAATACCGACAGGTTGTTAGGTAAGACACATATGCAACAGTTAGGTATCTTTATTGTGAAACGTTTCGCCTACACAGTAGGCTTCTTCAGTCAAGTACAGGAAAGGTTGATAGAAGCAGAAGATACTTGAAGACGATGTAATCAGTCCATCACCCTTAAAGTTTTGAGGTGGTCAGTCCCTCAGTCTGGAGAAGAGCATTGTTCCATAGTATGAAACAATATGGAGAAGAAGTGACAGGATGGAGCTTTTATAGCGCCAAGAGGTGAGACGTAGGAGAGGTAAGAACTCAGATGTTGAGAGGTCCCTCTCAAATCCAGCCCCTCTCACTAGTGGTAGTTGTCGAAGTTGATTGCAGGTCTGTACCAAGATACCCTTGTGTTGCAGTGTCTGACAGATTGAACATTAAAATGGTATAAAATACCGACAGGTTGTTAGGTAAGACACATATGCAACAGTTAGGTATCTTTATTGTGAAACGTTTCGCCTACACAGTAGGCTTCTTCAGTCAAGTACAGGAAAGGTTGATAGAAGCAGAAGATACTTGAAGACGGTGATGTACTGATTACATCGTCTTCAAGTATCTTCTGCTTCTATCAACCTTTCCTGTACTTGACTGAAGAAGCCTACTGTGTAGGCGAAACGTTTCACAATAAAGATACCTAACTGTTGCATATGTGTCTTACCTAACAACCTGTCGGTATTTTATACCATTTTAATGTTCAATCTGTCAGACACTGCAACACAAGGGTATCTTGGTACAGACCTGCAATCAACTTCGACAACTACCACTAGTGAGAGGGGCTGGATTTGAGAGGGACCTCTCAACATCTGAGTTCTTACCTCTCCTACGTCTCACCTCTTGGCGCTATAAAAGCTCCATCCTGTCACTTCTTCTCCATATTGTTTCATACTATGGAAGAATGCTCTTCTCCAGACTGAGGGACTGACCACCTCAAAACTTTAAGGGTGATGGACTGATTACATCGTCTTCAAGTATCTTCTGCTTCTATCAACCTTTCCTGTACTTGACTGAAGAAGCCTACTGTGTAGGCGAAACGTTTCACAATAAAGATACCTAACTGTTGCATATGTGTCTTACCTAACAACCTGTCGGTATTTTATACCATTTTAATGTTCAATCTGTCAGACACTGCAACACAAGGGTATCTTGGTACAGACCTGCAATCAACTTCGACAACTACCACTAGTGAGAGGGGCTGGATTTGAGAGGGACCTCTCAACATCTGAGTTCTTACCTCTCCTACGTCTCACCTCTTGGCGCTATAAAAGCTCCATCCTGTCACTTCTTCTCCATATTGTTTCATACTATGGAACAATGCTCTTCTCCAGACTGAGGGACTGACCACCTCAAAACTTTAAGGGTGATGGACTGATTACATCGTCTTCAAGTATCTTCTGCTTCTATCAACCTTTCCTGTACTTGACTGAAGAAGCCTACTGTGTAGGCGAAACGTTTCACAATAAAGATACCTAACTGTTGCATATGTGTCTTACCTAACAGACGTGAGAGAACATAAGAACATAAGAAAGGAGGAACACTGCAGGAGGCCTGTTGGCCCATACTAGGCAGGTCCTTTACAATTCATCCCACTAACAAAACATTTGCCCAACCCAATTTTCAATGCCACCCAAGAAACAAGCTCTGATGTGAAAGTCCCACTCAAATCCAACCCCTCTCACTCATGTACTTATCCAACCTAAATTTGAAACTACCCAAAGTCCCAGCCTCAATAACCCAACTAGGTAGACTGTTCCACTCATCTACCACCCTATTTCCAAACCAATACTTTCCCATGTCCTTTCTGAACCTAAACTTATCCAATTTAAATCCATTACTGCGGGTTCTCTCTTGGAGAGACATCCTCAAGACCTTATTAATATCCCCTTTATTAATACCTATCTTCCACTATACACTTCGATCAGGTCTCCCCTCATTCTTCGCCTAACAAGTGAATGTAACTTAAGAGTCTTCAATCTTTCTTCATAAGGAAGATTTCTAATGCTATGTATTAATTTAGTCATCCTACGCTGAATGTTTTCTAACGAATTTATGTCCATTCTGTAATATGGAGACCAGAACTGAGCTGCATAATCTAGGTGAGGCCTTACTAATGATGTATAAAGCTGCAGTATGACCTCTGGACTTCTGTTGCTTACACTTCTTGATATAAATCCCAGTAATCTATTTGCCTTATTACGTACGCTTAGGCATTGCTGTCTTGGTTTAAGGTTGCTGCTCACCATAACCCCCAAGTCCTTTTCGCAATCTGTATGGCTAAGTTCTACATCATTTAACTTGTAAGTACTAGGGTTATGGGCACTCCCAAGCTTCAGAACCTTGCATTTATCTACATTGAACTGCATCTGCCACTTTTCTGACTAAGAATAGAGTTTGTTTAAATCCTCCTGAAGTTCCATAACATCTACGTTTGAATCAATTATCCTACCTATCTTTGTGTCATCGGCGAATTTGCTCATATCACTAGTAATCCCCTCATCAAGATCATTGATATATATTATAAACAACAACGAGCCCAAGACTGATCCCTGTGGAACGCCACTAGTTTCAGATCCCCACTCGGATTTAACCCCATTTATGGACACTCTCTGCTGAACATCAAAATGGTATACAATACCGACAGGTTGACTTGACAGGTTGTTAGGTAAGACACATATGCAACAGTTAGACAACTTTATTCCGAAACGTTTCGCCTACACAGTAGGCTTCTTCAGTCGAATACAGAAAATAGGCAGGAACAGTAGAGATGTGAAGACGATGTAATCAGTCCATCACCCTTGTAGTCGTAGAATTTGAGGTTGTCAGTCCCTCGGCCTGGAGAAGTTCAGTTCCATAGTCAGGAACTATCTGAAGATCAAGCGACAGTGCGGAGACTTAAATACTGTCGGAAGGAGAGGTGCAGAGTAGTAGTAGTAGTAGTAGTAGTGAGAATGTAACCACTATATTCGACTGAAGAAGCCTACTGTGTAGGCGAAACGTTTCGGAATAATGTTGTCTAACTGTTGCATATGTGTCTTACCTAACAACCTGTCGGTATTGTATACCATTTTGATGTTCATCTTGTCAGACACTGCAACACATGGCATCTTGGTACAGAAAACACCTTGGACAAGCTTTTCAAGTGAGAAGTGTTGGATCTGAGAGGGACATGACCTCTCAGTGGTTACATTCTCACTACTACTACTACTACTACTACTACTACTACTACTACTACTCTGCACCTCTCCTTCCGACAGTATTTAAGTCTCCGCACTGTCGCTTGATCTTCAGATAGTTCCTGACTATGGAACTGAACTTCTCCAGGCCGAGGGACTGACAACCTCAAATTCTACGACTACAAGGGTGATGGACTGATTACATCGTCTTCACATCTCTACTGTTCCTGCCTATTTTCTGTATTCGACTGAAGAAGCCTACTGTGTAGGCGAAACGTTTCGGAATAAAGTTGTCTAACTGTTGCATATGTGTCTTACCTAACAACCTGTCGGTATTGTATACCATTTTGATGTTCATCTTGTCAGACACTGCAACACATGGCATCTTGGTACAGAAAACACCTTGGACAAGCTTTTCAAGTGAGAAGTGTTGGATCTGAGAGGGACATGACCTCTCAGTGGTTACATTCTCACTACTACTACTACTACTACTACTACTACTACTACTACTACTACTACTACTACTACTCTGAACCTCTCCTTCCGACAGTATTTAAGTCTCCGCACTGTCGCTTGATCTTCAGATAGTTCCTGACTATGGAACTGAACTTCTCCAGGCCGAGGAACTGACAACCTCAAATTCTACGACTACAAGGGTGATGGACTGATTACATCGTCTTCACATCTCTACTGTTCCTGCCTATTTTCTGTATTCGACTGAAGAAGCCTACTGTGTAGGCGAAACGTTTCGGAATAAAGTTGTCTAACTGTTGCATATGTGTCTTACCTAACACACTCTCTGCTTCCTGTCAGTGAGCCATGACTCAATCCACGAGAGCACTTTTCCCCAAATGCCATGAGCTGCCACTTTCTTTAACAGTCTATGGTGCGGAACTCTATCAAAAGCCTTACTAAAATCTAAGTAAATAATATCAAATTCTTTATCGTGGTCAACAGCCTCAAAAGCTTTACTGAAGAAAGTTAATAAATTAGTTAGACAAGACAAGACAGGCCTCTTCTGAATCCATGCTGAGTATCATTAATCAAGCTATGCTTATCGAGATGGCTTCTTATAATCTCAGCTATAATTGACTCTAGTAATTTGCCTACAATTGAGGTCAGGCTTATTGGGCGGTAATTTGACGGTAACGACTTGTCCCCTGTTTTAAAAATAGGAATTACATTAGCCATCTTCCACATATCAGACACTACACCTGTTTGAAGAGATAAATTAAAAATATTAGTTAATGGTTCACAGAGTTCCATTTTGCATTCCTTAAGAACCCTTGAAAAAACCTCATCAGGACCCGGCGACTTATTTTGCTTCAGTCTTTCTATCTGCTTCACAACCATTTCACTAGTGACTGTGATGTTACATAATTTATCTTCTTCTAGCCCACTATAAAAATTAATTACTGGAATATTGTTAGTGTCTTCCTGTGTAAAAACTGAGAGAAAATAATTATTAAAAATCGAGCACATTTCATTATCTTTGTCAGTAAGGTGCCCATAGTTATTTTTAAGGGGACCTATCTTATCTCTAACTTTTGTTCTACAGACCTGGAAAAACTTTTTGGGTTAGTTTTAGAATCCCTAGCAACTTTAATTTCATAGTCCCTTTTAGCTTTTCTTATCCCCTTTTTAATGTCCCTCTTAATGTCAATATACTGATTCATAAGATGACCCTCACCTCTTTTGATACGCCTATAAATTCCTTTCTTATGCCCTAGTAGATATTTGAGCCTATTATTCATCCATTTTGGGTCATTTCTATTTGATCTAATTTCTTTATAAGGGATAAACGTTCTTTGAGCAGCATGTATAGTGTTCAGAAAACTGTCATATTGATAGCTCACTTCGTTACCCCAGTCAACAGATGATAAGTGTTCTCTAAGCCCATCGTAATCTGCTAAGCGAAAATCTGGGACTGTTACTGAGTTATCGCTACTATCGTACTTCCATTCAATGCTAAATGTAATTGATTTGTGGTCGCTAGCACCCAGTTCCTCTGAAATTTCTAAATTATTAACAAGGGATTCATTGTTTGCCATAACTAAGTCAAGCAGGTTATTTCCCCTTGTAGGTTCTGTCACAAACTGCTTCAAGAAACAATCCTGAACTACTTCTAAGAAGTCGTATGATTCTAAATTCCCAGTCAAGAAATTCCAATCAATATGACTAAAGTTAAAGTCTCCTAGAATTACTACATTATCGTG
Source organism: Cherax quadricarinatus (assembly GCF_038502225.1). NCBI lineage: Eukaryota > Metazoa > Arthropoda > Malacostraca > Decapoda > Parastacidae > Cherax > Cherax quadricarinatus. The sequence goes on along the minus strand of NC_091350.1, from coordinate 17,016,865 downwards.
CCTTGTGGCCTTAACAATTTCCTCCCATAGTAGTCTCCCTTGGTCCCTATCTAAGTTTGGGGGACGGTATATCACTCCTAAAATCAGTTTTTCATGCCCCTCTGAAAATTCTATCCAAACAGACTCTGTATGTGTTACTTCAGACTTAATACCCGTTTTTATGCAACAGTTCAAGCGATCTCGGACATACAATGCCACCCCACCCCCCTTCCCGATACTTCTATCTACTTGGAACAATTTAAATCCCTGAATATGACATTCCGCAGGCATGTCCCGACTTTTTGAATTAAACCACGTCTCAGTTAAGGCAAATACATCAATGTTACCTGCACTAGCAACTAATCTCAACTCGTCCATCTTATTCCTAGCACTACGGCAATTAGCATAATAAACATTGAAAGACTCTCCTTTCTCTTTACCCTTCCTGCTCATTTCTGTTTTTCTACTAAACCTATTACTGTCCTTATCACCCAAAGTCCCTGGCTTTTCAATATCTACCTCGTTCTGCTTATTACTAGTTCCCCTAGAACTCGTAATATTATTACACTGGGACTTCACTCTTTTCCTGCCAAAACCCATACCACTAACTATTCCTAGTTTAAAGTCCTAACTGCTCCCTCCACTGCAGTTGCCAGTGCTACCACCCCAGACCTAGATAAGTGAACCCCATCCCTGGCATACATGTCATTTCTGCCATAGAAGAGGTCCCAGTTGTCAATGAATGTTACCGCATTTTCCTTACAGTATTTGTCCAGCCAGCAATTGACACCAATTGCCCTGGACAACCATTCATTTCCAACTCCTCTCCTTGGCAAAATACCACATATGACAGGGTTCCCATCCTTACTCCTAATTATTTCTATTGCTGACCTATACCTGCTAATCAGGTCTTCACTCCTACGTCTGCCAACATCGTTGCCTCCAGCACTGAGACAGATAATAGGATTGCTCCCATTACCTCTCATGATGTCATCCAGACGGCTAACAATATCCTCCATCCCAGCCCCAGGAAAGCAAACTCTCTGTCTCCTACTCCTGTCCTTCAAGCAGAACGCCCTATCCATATACCTAACTTGGCTATCCCCAACAACAACAATATTCTTACCTTCCTTGGTGTCGTTCGTCGTGATGTTCCCAGTAGTCGACTCACATTCATCGGGTAGCACTGAAAATGTATTAGATGTTTCCACACCAGTTTCCACGGCAGTCTCTTTCTTCTTCATCGTTTCTACCTTTCCATTCGTCTTCTTGATCGTCAACTTCGTTCCCTGCTGTCCAGCCACTGACCAGTTTCCCTTCTTGACCTGAGGACTCAAAACAGGAGGACTACTACGAATCTTCTTGTTTTCCTCGGTCAGTCGCCGAATCTCCACCTTCGCCAACCTCAATTCTTCCTTAAGCTGTTGGTAAAGTTGCTCGATGGAGGGCATCTTGCTTCAATTCGTAGAGAGCGCGCAAACAGGTCTTCACAGAGCTAAGTACACGTCAAGAGTGACAAGACCTGAGTGTGAGTGACATCACATCAGCAATTGTCCGACCCAGCTATATGACTCGCTGAACCAAGGTACTGATTTAACGATGGGGCCCCCTTAATCGTTAAACCCTTAGCACCTGGTTCGCTGGTTGGGTGGTAGGCTATATGAGGGTGTGTACATACATCCAATAAAGGTAGCGTACTCTTTGCATGCCACAATAACCCTTGCGGGTTTAGTAGAATCTTGGGAATAACATCTTTCATGCTACCTGAACATTTGGAATGACACCAAAATCCATATAAGATATTTGTTAACGGATATCTTGATGTTCCGCAACGCTTACTGATATCCGAACCAAGTACGCCTTAAAAATATTGGAATACTCTCCACTCATAAGCAATATCCTGATACCAATCTTCACAAGCATTTGAAGACCCAAAACCTTCTTAAGAGGCACAGTTCCTTGATGATATTCAGGCAATATACAATCTTTCATAATAACAGGATGCTATGCAAATGTTTTTAATATCCATAAAGTGTTAAACAGTTAAAAATATCCGGTCGCCTTTCACAGTGTATTGGTATTCGAAAACTACACTGTGCAGAACAATCTTTTATCAGTAGAATGTTTCGCTCTACTGGGGCAATATCAGATCACGACATGATAAAGCTCTACACAGAGCGAAACGCTGTGGCAGCAACAGCTTGTTCTGCTGCAGGCAGTACGACACCTAGATCTAAACATAAGCTGTGCAACTATAAATTTACCACTTTACCACAAAGTCCAGAGGTTCATCTTTCACCTAACGGAATCACTGTTAAGCCTCGGCCAGGTTGCCGTAACTTAACTAAAACAGCTAAGTTGGGGTAGATGGCAGATTTAAGTTTCTAATGAGTGCTTTAAACCACGGTTCAGGTGGGGATCGAACTCATGCCAAGTGAAACTCCAGGCCAGTGCATAGGCCACTGAGCCAGCTGGCTACAATAAGATTCATACAACTAGATATATTTATACACCATAGGGAGGTTAGCATGAGTCCCACTGTGACCACACAGGCAAGTTTTTACAAATGAATCTCCCGCCAGCGTGGCCGTGACAAAACCGTCATCAGGACTCACGAAATCGTAATAACGCGACTGCAAACAAACCACGATACGGGTGGGGCTCCAACTCACGGCAAGTGAGTCGTAAAACTCCAGGCCAGTGCTTAAGCCACTGGGCCAGATGGCTACAATAAGATTCATCCAACTACGTACATTTATACATCTGCTATGAGATCGAGCCCCACTCTTAGTGTAGTTTGTAATCGCGTTACTACGATTTCGTGAGTCGAGTGTCTTGATATGCTAGTCTCAGGGATAATTTTTTAACTAACATCGCACAAATATAAAAAATTCATCGCATTACTTATGAACGAATATACGACCAGTTCGGCCAGGAAACAGAAAGTTATTCAGCGCTTTCAACGTAGAATTTCCTAACATCATTATTAATTCCATATCATTACGACACTTATTGAAGATGTTTCGGTC
>NC_091350.1:17003857-17008857 GCF_038502225.1 Cherax quadricarinatus | reverse complement strand
AAATCTCATGTTGAGCTCTTCAAATACTTGTCGGTCATTTCCTGTGAACCCCTCTCCTTCATCAGCCTGATTACCTGGTCCTTGACTGCTATTCTCCTCCTTATGTGGTTGTACAACAGCTTCTCCCATCCTATTCGTCCTATTTAACTCTCCACGTGTAACTCTATGTACTCAAAGTTCAAGACAACGTGATCACTAGCTCTGAGGGGCATTTCATATGTGATGTCCTCCATGTCTGAACTACTCAAGATGAATATGAGGTCCAGTCTTGTTGGTTCATCCTCTCCTCTCTCTCTGGTAGTGTCTTTAACATGTTGATGCATAAGGCTTTCCAGGACCATCTCTTTCATCTTGGCCCTGCACATTTCTGGCCCCCCATGTGGCTCCAGGTTTTCCCAGTCAATTTCCATGTGATTGAAATCACCCACAACCAGTAACTTTGCCCTGCACATTTGGGCGCTTCTGGCCACTTCAGCTAGTGTATCAACCATTGCTCTGTTACTCCCATCATATTCATATCTTGGCTTCCTGCCATTCTGTGGTGGGTTATACATCACTGCATTCACCACCTTAGGGCCCCCAACCTGAAGTGTTCCTAATATGTAGTCCCTTGCTTCCCTTCTATTCCCTTCCAACTCCTCAAAAGTCCACTGGTTTTTGAGGTTCAATACAACTCCTCCACCCCCTCTATTCCCTCTATCTTTCTTCAAGATCTGATATCCAGTTGGAAAGACTGCATTTATCATTCCCGTGAGCTAGGTTTCCGTGAGTGCTATGTTGTCTGGGGATGCCTCCATGATTCTTTCGTGCCACTCCTAACACTTATTCGTTATTCTGTCTGGCTTGGTGTACCATACCTTCAGTTTCTTTTCCAGAACTGAATTCTACGAGGTCTGTTTGGGCTAGAAGTGTGGGAGACCTCGCAGGGTACTATGGGGAGATGCTGTGTAGATGGGATTTGTGTGTATGTACTCACCTATATGTGGTTGCAGGGGTCGAGGCCTCTTCGTTGGTCGATACTAGGTCGCTCCCCGCTCTAGGAGCGGGGAGCGAACCCAGAGTAAAAATAAGAAATATATTGTGTATTTGCGATATGCTCTTTCAGAAGTCTCTCTTGAATAGTTACAAATAATAAAGTTAAGATTGAATATTAGTTCCTCAATATTCCTATTTAAATAAAAAAAATTATTATTACATTTAGAATATTATATAAATGAAACAGGGAACGTGGAGATGAGGACTGCGCGCGACCCAAAACAGGTTAAGAACCACTGATTTATAGATTAAACAAGCTCAGTAAACAAAGGCATCTGAATTCACGTCCAGTCTACGGTGCCATCTTGCCAAGTTTAACTGTCCCACCACCAAGGTTAAGCGTGTGTCCAGTTTTGTAAACTCCCGAGTTCAGCAGTCAAGGATCCACTACGACAGAACTACTTTTAACAAAAATTATCGTAATCGCTAATGTATTTTTTTCAAGTCTTTCCTTTTACTACATGTACAATTTTAACACTTTTACATCCGTATATGAGCATTTCACGATCTTAAAAACTGAATATTAGATTATTTGATACAAAGCTTTGGCCGTAAGGGGGAGGGAGGGAAAGTTTAAGTTATGAGTTCAAGATGAGAATTTTCAATTTTGTTTTTCCAGATTCTTAACATATCCCCGAGTTATATTAACTTTTAGTTTCTTAAGTTCAGTGGGAAAAAAGAAAATATATAACTGATTTTAGTCACTATTTCTCATGACACTTTCATGTCATGAGAAATAGTTATCCCTAAAATGAGAGTCGCCCCCCCCAAGCTTTCCTGAAAATTCGTAGTGCAAGAAAGAGTATCAACTAAAAAGACATTTATGGACAGTTCATCATATTTCTCAAAGGAAACGTTTAGCCCCTTGTGATTTCATTTCTTCAATAAATATCATGAAATGTACGTAAGTCTTTATCCACAGTGTGTCTATCAACACACCTTTTACTAAGTCTGTTGTGGAAACCTCTCTTCCTGTAACACCACCCATGTGGAAACCGCTCTTCCAGTAGGACCATCCTTGTGGAAACCTCTCTTCCAGCAATACCACTCTTGTAGAAACCTCTCTTCCAGCAATACCATCCTTGTGGAAACCTCTTTTCCAGCAGTACCATCCTTGTGGAAACCTCTCTTCAACAGTACCACCCTTGTAGAAACCTCTCTTCCAGCAGTACCACTCTTGTGGAAGCCTCTCTTTCAGCAGTACCACCCTTGTGGAAACCTCTCTTCCAGTAGTACTACTGTCAACTGTTGAGAACGTATGTCCAACCTCAGTGTTCAAACTACAACCATCACTCTGTAAGACGTCCACCAAACCTAAGAAGACTTGACAAAGTTTTTTTCTTCCAGAACTACTGCAGTTACCACACACACACACACACACACACACACACACACACACACACACACACACACACACACACACACACACATTCAACACAGCCCACTGTTAAAGAATGCAAAATGAGCTTCTATTTCCAATGCCAACTGCAGTTTAAAACATTCTCCATGCATCTCTGTTCAGGCACTATCCACTATTAGAGAATGCCAATACAGCTTTTTCTGATCCAGCACCATCCACTATTAAAGAATGTCGATACCGTTTTTCTATTCTAGGAGAAGCCGTCGTTTGAGAACGCTGGAAAAGCTTCACTGAACACCACCCTTTGATTTAGAACGCTCACTGAACTCTGTTCAAGTAACCCCATCTATCATATATTTCCGAGCGGCTTCGAGGGTTGAGCCTAGCAGCCCGTCCTGATACCAACCTTCCTTGTTAAATGCTTGTCCAACCAGGCTGTTGTTACTAACATCCAAAAGCCCTAGGCGTGTATCGCAACCTGGCCAATCTGGTAGTAGTTCAGTTTCCTCTTGAAAAAAAACACTATTTTCTTCAGGTAATATTTTAACATAAATGGTATATCATATTAAGTAAATGATTCAGGGATGTTGATGGAGGGTTCTCTCCCTGGCACTCCCGCTCCCAAGCTTCCCTGAAAATTTGTAGTACGAGAACGACTACCGAGCATAAAAACATTTATGGACAATTCAGGATAATTCACAAAGGAAACGTTTCGCCCCTTGTGACTTCATTTCAATAAATACCATGAAATGTACGTAAGTCTTTATCCACAGTGTGTCTATCAACACACCTTATATTAAGTCTGTTGTGTTTCTCTAGTACAGCACTACTTGAAACCTCTCTTCCTGTAACTCCACCCTTGTGGAACTCTCTCTTCCAGTAGCACCATCCTTGTGGAAACCTCTTTTCCAGTAGGACCATCCTTGTGGAAACCTCTCTTCCAGCAATACCATCGTTGTGAACCTCTCTTCCAGCAATACCACTCCTGTGGAAACCTCTCTTCCAGCAGTACCATCCATGTGGAAACCTTTCCTCCAGCAGTACCACCCTTGTGGAAACCTCTCTTTCAGCAGTATCAATCTTGTGGACACCTCTCTTCCAGCAGTACCACCCTTGTGGAAACCTCTCTTTCAGCAGTACCACCCTTGTGGAAACCTCTCTTCCAGTAGTACCAACCATGGGGAAACCTCTCTTCCAGTAGTACCACTCTTGGGAAACCCTCTCTTCCAGTAGTACCACCCTTATGGAAACCTCTCTTCCAGTAGCGCCCATGCGCAAGCCTTTATTTCTCCACCACAGACACCATCCTCCACCACAGTTAACTACCACCCTCCACCACAGCTAACTGCCACCCTCCACCATCGTTAACTATTATCCTCTACCACAGTTAACTACCATCTTCCACCACAGTTAACTACCATCCTCCACCACAGTTAACTACCATCCTCCACAGTTAACTACCGCCTCTACCCCAGTTAACTACCATACTCCACCACAGTTAACTACCATCCTCCACCACAATTAACTATCATCCTCCACCACAGTTAACTACCGTCCTCCACCAGTTAACTACCATCCTCCACCACAGTTAACTACCATCCTCCACCACAGAACGACCAGTGTTTAAATTATCAGGTCACATTACAATTTCTCTCCTGCTATTACCTTACATTTTCCATTTGCTATGAATTCTTATATAACGTTGTGTTCTCTATAAAAACTTCCTTGCAAACATAAAAGATAACAAAATTGTACAATACTCTAGGCTGGCACACTGCACTCGCGTACACCCAAAATACACAGTGCTTAACTTCCAATCCTCTCGTTCATACGGGCCACAACAGTTGATGCCAGAGCATTTACGTGTCCGTCATTCATGTGGCTTCTCACCTCTCCCCCTCTCAACCTCTCTCTAAAAATAGAGGCAAAGTGACACACGCATACTCTCACATACACACATATCCTCAATAGTAACGTAAATGAAGACAGTAACACAGGAGATTGACTGTTCCGTATATTTTGACCCTACTTTTGGGATCCTCTTCTGCTGAAGATCCCAAGAGGGGGTCGAAACATACAGATCAACCTCCTGTGTACCTGTTTCCATGTGGGTTACTACTGAGCATTGACAAGTGCTCATTATACTTTATTATTCACACACATATACATACACCGCAAAAAATTGGTAGACGAGCCATGACAGATGACCAGATTGAATTAATAATTTTCCAAGTTATTGCAGTGCATTTCCTGTTGCAGTTTTCCTAAGCTTTCCAGGTAGAAGGACCTAGCTAAGGCTGTGATGAGGTGATCATGGGGAATGGGGGGTAGGCCATGACAGGATGGGGAGTAGGAGAATGTATGTGGGAAGGGACAACTGAGGAAGGAAGGGTGGGAGGGAGTAGGTACTTTATAAGTACTGTGATGCAAGTTAGAGAGAGAAAAAGAATAGAGGACATAAGAAAGAGGAGGGGAAAAAGTAAGGGAAGGAGGGAGGAGAGATATGATAGAGAGAGAGAGAGAGAGAGAGAGAGAGAGAGAGAGAGAGAGAGAGAGAGAGAGAGAGAGAGTGGGTAGCTTCAGTACAGTGGTCAAGTGTAAACTT
>NC_091350.1:16938857-16996357 GCF_038502225.1 Cherax quadricarinatus | reverse complement strand
AAATCTCATCACGTATACTTCAGTATACACTGGTGCATAATATTAACCTTCCATTATATACATTTCACAATATACCTCAAGATATACTTCAAAGTAAACTTTTAACACATGCTTATCTCACGTTTCACAGAAAGTCACATTACCTACCTGTTCTTATACGTATATTCCATTCTATATTAATTGCATCGTAATAAGTTTTATGGTATACTATCACAGATGATCCGAACTGTACTTGACTACAGAGATTTCTCAGCGGCCTTTACACCGGAACTCAACGATATATGAACACTGTTAATAATAATAATAATAATAATAATAATAATAATAATAATATTAATAATAATCATTTCTACATATACATGTATAATGTATATAGTTCTTGCTGACATCAATGACATTACTACTATACAGAAAGCCCCTTGTTATGCAGAGCATTTCGGGTTTTTCAATCCAATACAGAGAATGATAACTGAAGACGGTGATAAACTTAATGTTGTAGTTTGACATGAAGACATAAAGCAATTTCTCAAACTATTTTATGTCTTCCATCGTCTCCGATAATTATTTTTTGTGTTGGATTGAGAAAGTCACTGTTTGACACAAGGTCTCTCCAGTAAAGATGCCCAAGTGTTGCAATTGTCTTATTCATTTACTTGTGGGCTTTTTATAAGATTTTTATATAATATTCAATAGTGTTTAGTGACGTACAACACTGAGTGGGCGGAATATGACTCTCTTACGTTGGTCCTTGACCCAAGGTGGAAAGGTCAGCTTTAACGTTCCCAAGAATTTGCATATTTTCTGCCTCGGCTCTCAATAAGCATTACAATACGGTGCAAGCATTTTCATAAAATACACAATACACGATGCAAAATATGCAACAGTGTATGTGGAAAATACAGCCGGCATACCTACTCTACTTTTAGAAGCAACTGTCTTAAAGAGGAAGGCATTGAGAGCAAATCTGCACAAGCAATTATGGTAAGACGTTCAGTATGCTCATCCACAGCACACACCTCTGGCATACCTGTAACCTGTCTCGAGGAGCTTTCCATCCTCGGTGACAAAATAGACGAAATCTTAGAATCTATACTCTAATAAGGACAGACCTTACAGGAAGAACACTACTATCATTCAGTACTGTAAGCAAACTCATAAATATTAAGTGGATTAAAAAATACACCAGCTTGATATTTCACGTACACAGAAAAATTTTCTTTTGATAGTCAACAGCAGCAAAGGTGACACGTAGCTGGTCGGAAATCCCTCTGCATCTGAAATTTAGAGACTTTTACCTTAAATTAATGCAAATGTGTCTAAAGTTTATTTGGAAAAAAATGAAATATCATAAAATTCTCGAAAACCATTATAAGAAATACGAAATATCAAGGATTTTTCATTTTATATAAAATATTGAGATTTTGCTTAATTTTCACCCACAGGAATGCTGAGCATATTATGAGCTTTCAAATTATTTTTTTTGCATACTACGTTGAGGTAAACATTATTATTTCCGACAAGTAAGACATATACAACACTAGGTACTTTTAACGACGAAACATTTCGCCTGCATTGCAAGCTTTATTAGAATAAATTCCAGTCTTCAACCAATGAATCCTGCAGCGCAGGCGAAACTCTTCGTCAATAGGAAACCTAGTGTTGCACATGTCTCATTCATCAACTTGTAAGTGTTGCAACTACACGATGATCATCATCATGATGACCATCATGTAGCTGCAGCAGTTCTGTGGTGCAAAGAATTCTGCACTTTGAACCCACTACCAACCACCACCCTAAAATTGTTGACTACAGGAGTGTCTTAAAGGCAGCAGTCCACCTCCACACTAACATCAGTGACACTTTATTGCTAATTTTTTTTTAAAATTCTGTCAATATGTACACAAACATATTAACCTCTGTGTATAAATTCCTGAACCAAACCTTAGTATGTGTTTAAAAAGTCTCCTTCAAACGTTAGGGGATTTACGAGAACCAACAGTTCCAGTAAACGATGGCTGGTTTTCAGTGACCTTTATTTACCTGCTTCTTCATTTGTTGTTTCAGTGAACGGGTCTAACCTTTGCCCTCGTCACCTGTATCAGGATAAACTTGTTGTCCTATCGGACGATTTTAATTCTCCAGTGCGTTTTTTTTTGTGTGTGTGTGTTGTTCGAATTACATTCTTATACTTTGAGAGAACTGAGATCGAACGTCATACATAGAGAGGAATGGTGTATTTTTCACATACGGAGGTACTAGTACACAACATTTACATGTCTTGCAGCCCACATCGTAAGTAAATGGGTTAGAGCCCCACCCGTTCTATGATTTCGTGATTCAGGAACTCTTCTTATGTTAAGTGTCTCCTAAGCTGCACACTAAGTAAGACTTCCCAAGTTGTGATTTACCACGCTTGTAAAAGTTCAACCAAGAAGTCTTTATTACTCCTTGTTACCACTAAAATCTATATGAAATGCTGGCAGAAATGCAGTTCCATTGGGAGCCCATATTCCTTCTAGAGTTTGACAGAGCTTCTTAGATTTCTACGACAGACACTTGAATGAATGAAATCTGTTTCCACCAATTTCTGATGAAGGGCGGCCATCTTGAGGCTTGCCTCATTTTCCCGTCTTCAGGATTCAGTAACTGACCGTAAATCTATGGTTGTGAACAAATATTTATTAGAATAAAAATGAAAACAGCTTCACAGCAGAGTTTCACTAATATAACGCTTCCAGATCATAGAAGAGGGAAAAAGGTGGCCAAAGAACACTTGAAACCTCCCTTTCTACATGTTTTTAATTCTGGTAAATCACTTCTAGGGAAGTGTCGTGTTGTAAGTTTATTTTATCCGGGGCTTTTTATTATTTTATTGCTGCCTTTCAATTATTTTAAATGTCTTTTCCGGATCAGGTTGCAGTGAGGGACTTGTCCTGTTGCGTCATCTGCCAAGAAAATTCTGAACAGAAATTAAGGTGTCTAGCTCTCACCAAGAACAGGGAGGGCAGAATCCAAGCACATGTTTCATTTCTTGATGCCCTCCTGGTTTACCATGCTACTGGTGGCAGTAAGTTGCCAAATCAATTCTAAGACACTTTGGTGCCAGATTATTAAGACAAGACAAATAGCACTGATATTGCCACCAGAAGTTCCAAGAGGTGAAAGCAATTACATCTAAAGCATCCCAAATTGAACCTCGACTTAGCAAGCCACAAATCCTGTTGCATCGTCTGTAAACAACTGACTGGCACTAAGAGACCCTTTTAGCAGTTCCAGCATGTTGCTCTTACTGAAGAACTCGGAAACAAGGTGATGCTCCGGCAGTATGTGAAAATCCAGACCAAACTCGCTGTTGGTGCCCTCGTCGCCAGTAGTATTTCGAAGGCATATGGACACATATGGGAGAGTATTTAAGGATGAAAATATCCCGAAAGGAATCACCCCGCCCTCCCCAAGAAGGCCCATCAACAGAGAATTAATTCTGCCAACCATCCAGGTTGAATGTGGGAGGATTTCCAATTAACAACGGAAACCCTCTGACTAAACGTTTACAATCACAGTAGAGCACAAAAATCTATCAGTCACACCTACTATACCCTTTCACTGAGAGAGTAAAAAAGTGACGAAGTAAATAAATCGTTTTGTGATGATTACGCTCCACAGCTATTCTTAAATCAATAAAAACGCAAAACAATTATTTATACAACAAAAGTCTGTAGGAGAAAAACGCTAAAATAAATGCAGAATTCGTTAAGGCATTAAAACCTCTCTCAAGCTCATTTCTGAAAAACCTCTGGACCATCACACGATAATCATCTAGGCAACAATCTCGCTCACCCCTAGCCTGGCTCACACGAGGGAGTCGTACAAATATTATCAAAAAGAATATTTTTTACATAGAATCCAAAAATACCACCATTCCACCATATTAAAAATTATTCTTTCACAGTATAGTAGAATGTAACATGAGTTGCGTGAATTACGTTGAAGATAATTATGAAAAGTGAGGTTCATTACGCAAAATTTGAAAGTCCAAATTAATTTTTTTTAGTCTTAGTGAGCCAAAAGCAAATTGGAGGAGCATTTTAAGCGCACGTGTTCGTCTGTCTATAAATTTACCTGAGTTTGTGTGTCTTGAAATTTTGTTAGCTATATGTTTTTGAGGTTGTGAATTATTTTTAGATTTCACTGTGTCACATTCTGGTCTGCTCCATTTCCTACTACTATAATGCTCTCGAAGAAATCACAATAAAACGCGTGATTTCAAATATGTAAAAATACCACAATGAAAATAGGAAACAAAATCTATTTTCCTATTTTCACTGTGGCATTTTTACATATGCTATAAAAGTGTTTCCTAATGTGATAAATATTTTTTGTCTTTCATTTCCATCTGTTCCCTCGTTCTAGTTACAAGAGTGCTAACATTCAGTTTTTATCTACCTTATCTTTTCCTACGAGTCCACTGAATGTTGTAAGCATATATCTCCTCTCAATATGCGATATTCTAGCGCAGGGGGTTCCAGTTCTTACTTCCTTACTTGTTTGTTAGCTCCGATACCAAACTTTTTTCAATTTTCTTTGTTACATTTACTAAGGTGGTTACGACACGGCGGCGAATCACAAAGCTGCTCCAACTAATGTTGAATATAGTGTTGTAAATGTTCTCTTATATAGCTACATACATGTTATTCTTAATTTCTAGATCTTTCCCTTTTCTTAATTTTTCGTTTCTTCTTCTCTCATGTGATACGTAATGTCTACTCTACATATGTTATCGGTCACTTCAGTAGCTACTTTTCCAATCATACATGTGGGTAGAAACGTTTTTTTTTTAATGACATACCTCCTCGGTTTGGCACCGTCTTGTTCCATGCTCACGTGTGCGCGTAAGTTTAACGATCACGCTTCACTGGTATCTAAAAAACAATCAACAAAATAATGATATTGAATGATTGTTAAGACTACAGTCTGATTATGATTAAATTTCGACAAATTGAAACTTGCATATGCTGGGTAATTTGTGCAATTAAAAATGACCAGCAAATCCGCAAGGGTCACCAGTAAATCCCATTTTCACATTTTGTTGCAACAACATTCACCATTTCCCATTTTTTAAATGTGATGTTTTACATAACAGATATTAAAACAGCGTTCTGTTGTAACAATTCATTGGCAACGATGTAAACGATTCAAATAATTACCATGTCAATACACACACTCACACACACACACACACACACACACACACACACACACACACACACACACACATACACACACACACACACATTAACTAGTCACCCCAGTCATGCTTCAAACCGGAACGAAACGTTGCCACAAGTTTCAGTCTCGTATGGGCGGGTTATCTGTATATTGTTCCAGTCACGGTATTGTTAATGTTTAATTTTCATATATTTAACAATTTGCAAACCAGCGAAATTATTTATAAACATTATCTCTCAGTCCACAACAAGATTCAAACCTACGCAATCTGCATCAAAGTACACTGGAGTCTGGTTGTGTGGCAAAAGTAAAGTGTACTTTGATGGAGAGTGCGCAGGTTCTTGTCCTGCTGTGGATTGATTATATATATATATATATATATATATATATATATATATATATATATATATATATATATATATATATATATATATATATATATAGTAGGTTGGTAGACAGCAACCACCCAGGGAGGTACTACCGTCCTGCCAAGCGAGTGGTAAAACGGAAACCTGTAATTGTTTTACATTATGGTAGGATTGCTGGTGTCATTTTTCTGTCTCATAAACATGCAAGATTACAGGTACGTCTTGCTACTTCTACTTACACTTAGGTCACACTACACATACATGTACATGTTTATTTATACACACTCATCTGAGTTTTCTTTTATTTTATCTTAATAGTTCTTGGTCTTATTACTTTTCCTTTTATATCCATGGGGAAGTGGAATAAGAATCTTTCCTCAGTAAGCCATGCGTGTTGTAAAGTCAACTAAAATGCCGGGAACAATGGGCTAGTAACCCCTTTTCCTGTAATAATTACTAAAAAGAATAATAATAAGAAAATTGTCAACGTGGAAAGTCTGAATGTGCGTGGATGTTGTGCAAATGAGAAGAAAGAGATGATTGTGGATGTTATGAATGAGAAGCTGGCTTTAAGTGAAACAAAGCTGAAGGGGGTGGGTGAGTTTCAGTGGAGAGGAATAAATGGGATTAGGTCAGGGGTTTCAAATAGAGTTAGAGCTAAAGAAGGAGGAGCAATAATGTTGAAGGATAAGCTATGGCAGGAAAAGAGGGACTATAAATGTATTAATTCAAGGATTATGTGGAGTAAAACAAAGGTTGGATGTGAAAAGTGGGTTATAGTAAGCATATATGCACCTGGAGAAGAAAGAAGTGTAGAGGAGAGAGAGAGATTTTGGGAAATGTTGAGTGAATGCGTGGGGAGTTTTGAACCAAGTGTGAGAGTAATGGTGGTTGGGGATTTCAATGCTAAAGTGCGCAAAAATGTTGTGGAGGGAGTAGTAGGTAAATTTGGGGCGCCAGAGGTAAATGAAAATGGGGAGCCTTTAATTGAGCTATGTGTAGAAAGAGGTTTAGTAATAAGTAATACATATTTTATGAAGAAGAGGATAAATAAATATACAAGGTATGATATAGCCCGTAATGAAAGGAGTATGTTAGGTTATGTATTGGTGGATAAAAGGTTGATGGGTAGGCTCCAGGATGTACACGTTTATAGAGCGGTAACTGACATACAGGATCATTATTTAGTTGTAGCTACAGTTAGAGTAAGAGGTAGATGGGAAAAGAGGAAAATGGAAACAACAAGTAAGAGGGAGGTACAAGTGTATAAACTAAGGGAGGAGGAAGTTCGGGTAAGATATAAGCAACTATTGGCAGAAAGGTGGACTGGTGCAAGTATGAGTAGTGGGGGGGTTGAAGAGGATTGGAATAGTTTTAAAAATGCAGTATTAGAATGTGGGGCAGAAGTTTGTGGTTATAGGAGGATGGGTGAAGGAGGAAAGAGGAGTGATTGGTGGAATGATGAAGTAAAGGGTGTGATAAAAGAGAAAAATTTAGCTTATGAGAGGTTTTTACAAAGCAGAAGTGTTATAAAAAGATTAGAGTATATGGAGAGTAAAAGAAAGGTGAAGAGAGTGCAAAAGGAGAGCAGATGATAGAGTGGGAGAGGCACTGTCAAAAAATTTTATTGAAAATAAGAAAAAAATTTGGAGTTAAACAAGTTAAGAAAGCCTAGGGAACAAATGGATTTGTCAGTTAAAAACAGAGTAGGGGAGTTAGTAGATGGGAAGATGGAGGTTTTGGGTAGATGGAGAGAATATTCTGAGGAACTTTTAAATGTCGACGAAGAAAGGGAGGCGGTAATTTCATGCACTGGCCAGGGAGGTATACCATCTTTTAGTAGTGAAGAAGAACAGGATGTGAGTGTGGGGGAGGTGCGTGAGGCATTACGCAGAATGAAAGAAGGTAAAGCAGCTGGAACTGACGGGACCATGACATAAATGTTAAAAGCACGGGGGGATATAGTGTTGGAGTGGTTGGTATTTTTGTTTAATAAATGTATGAAAGAGGGGAAGGTACCCAGGAATTGGCAGAGAGCATGTATAGTCCCTTTATATAAAGGGAAGGGGGACAAAAGAGATTGTAAAAATTATAGAGGAATAAGTTTACTGCGTATACCAGGAAAAGTGTACGGTAGGGTTATAATTGAAAGAATTAGAGGTAAGACAGAATGTAGGATTGCGGATGAGCAAGGAGGTTTTAGAGTGGGTAGGGGATGTGTGGATCAAGTGTTTACATTGAAGCATATATGTGAACAGTATTCAGATAAAGGTAGGGAAGTTCTTATTGCATTTATGGATTTAGAAAAGGCATATGATAGAGTGGATAGGGGAGCAATGTAGCAGATGTTGCAAGTATATGGAATAGGTGGTAAGTTACTAAATGCTGTAAAGAATTTTTATGAGGACAGTGAGGCTCAGGTTAGGGTGTGTAGAAGAGAGGGAGACTACTTCCTGGTAAAAGTAGGTCTTAGACAGGGGTGTGTAATGTCACCATGGTTAATATATTTATAGATGGGGTTGTAAAAGCAGTAAATGCTAGAGTGTTGGGGAGAGGGGTGGAATTAAATTATGGGGAATCAAATACAAAATGGGAATTGACACAGTTGCTTTTTCTGATGATACTGTGCTTATGGGAGATTCTAAAGAAAAATTACAAAGGTTAGTGGACGAATTTGGGAGTGTGTGTAAAGGTAGAAAGTTGAAAGTGAACATAGAAAAGAGTAAGGTGATGAGGGTATCAAATGATTTAGATAAAGAAAAATTGGATATAAAATTGGGGAGGAGGAGTATGGAAGAAGTGAATGTTTTCAGATACTTGGGAGTTGACGTGTCGGTGGATGGATTTATGAAGGATGAGGTTAATCATAGAATTGATGAGGGAAAAAAGGTGAGTGGTGCATTGAGGTATATGTAGAGACAAAAAAAAACATTATCTATGGAGGCAAAGAAGGGAATGTATGAAAGTATAGTAGTACCAACACTCTTATATGGGTGTGAAGCTTGGGTTGTGAATGCAGCAGCGAGGAGGCGGTTGGAGGCAGTGGAGATGTCCTGTCTAAGGGCAATGTGTGGTGTAAATATTATGCAGAAAATTCGGAGTGTGGAAATTAGGAGAAGGTGTGGAGTTAATAAAAGTATTAGTCAGAGGGCTGAAGATAGGTTGTTGAGGTGGTTTGGTCATTTAGAGAGAATGGATCAAAGTAGAATGACATGGAGAGCATTTAAATCTGTAGGGGAAGGAAGGCGGGTTAGGGGTCGCCCTCGAAAAGGTTGGAAGGAAGGGGTAAGGGAGGTTTTGTGGGCGAGGGGCTTGGACTTCCAGTAGGCGTGCGTGAGCGTGTTCGATAGGAGTGAATGGAGACGAATGGTATTTGGGAACTGACGATCTGTTGGAGTGTGAGCAAGGTAATGTTTAGCGAAGGGATTCAGGGAAACCGGTTATTTTTATATTGCCAAACTTGAGTCCTGGAAAAGGGAAGTACAATGTCTGCACTCTACAGGAGGGGTTTCGGGATATTGGCGGTTTGGAGGGATATGTTGTGTATCTTTATACGTATATGTTTCTGAACTGTTGTGTTCTGACCACCTCGGCAAAAACAGTGATTATGTGTGAGTAAGGTGAAAGAGTTGAATGATGAAAGTATTTTCTTTTTGGCGATTTTGTTTCTTTTTGGGTCACCCTGCCTCCGTGGGAGACGGCCGACTTGTTTATATATATATATATATATATATATATATATATATATATATATATATATATATATATATATATATATAATGTCGTGCCGAATATGTAAAACTACTGGTCAATTAGCAAGAACTCATTTAAAATTAAGCTCTTTCTGAAATTTTCTCTTATACGTTTAAAGATATATTTTTTTCATTAATATTAATGCAAAAAATTTTAATTTTGCACCAAAAGAATCTTAGAAAACTTACCTAACCTTATTATAACAAGAACAATTTATTTTAGCCTAACGCAACTAAACATATTTTAAATACGTTTACAATAATTTAGTACTAAACAAACACAATCAAATATTTTTTTTTCGTTAGGTTCAGAATGATTTTGGCGAAATTATTGCATACACAAATTTTCACTTGTCCTATATTGCAAGATGAGCGTTGCTATTTAAGCCAAGACAGCAAGTTCTGCCTATTCGGCACGACATTATATATATATATATTATATATATATATATATATATATATATATATATATATATATATATATATATATATATATATATATATATATATATATATGCAATAAGATCACAATAAACAGGTGATTTCAAAATATGCAAAACAACCACTCTGAAAGAATAGAGAAATTCCAAGCGCTTTCGTGACTACTCACATTATCAAGGAACATAGTTCCTTGATAATGTGAGTAGTCACGAAAGTGCTTGGAATTTCTCTATTCTTTCAGAGTGGTTGTTTTGCATATATTATATATATATATATATATATATATATATATATATATATATATATATATATATATATATATATATATATATATATATATATATATATATATATACAGGCGAAATGACAGTAGTTTGTTGGATTATGTATTGGTAGATAAAAGACTGTTGAGTAGACTTCAGGATGTACATGTTTATAGAGGGGCCACAGATATATCAGATCACTTTCTAGTTGTAGGTACACTGAGAGTAAAAGGTAGATGGGATACAAGGAGAATAGAAGCATCAGGGAAGAGAGGTGAAGGTTTATAAACTAAAAGAGGAGGCAGTTAGGGTAAGATATAAACAGCTATTGGAGGATAGATGGGCTAATGAGAGCATAGGCAATGGGGTCGAAGAGGTATGGGGTAGGTTTAAAAATGTAGTGTTAGAGTGTTCAGCAGAAGTTTGTGGTTACAGGAAAGTGGGTGCGGGAGGGAAGAGGAGCGATTGGTGGAATGATGATGTAAAGAGAAAAAGTTAGCATATGAGAAGTTTTTACAAAGTAGAAGTGATGCAAGGAGGGAAGAGTATATGGAGAAAAAAAGAGAGGTTAAGAGAGTGGTGAAGCAATGTAAAAAGAGAGCAAATGAGAGAGTGGGTGAGATGTTATCAAGAAATTTTGTTGAAAACAAGAAAAAGTTTTGGAGTGAGATTAACAAGTTAAGAAAGCCTAGAGAACAAATGGATTTGTCAGTTAAAAATAGGAGAGGAGAGTTATTAAATGGAGAGTTAGAGGTATTGGGAAGATGGAGGGAATATTTTGAGGAATTGTTAAATGTTAATGAAGTTAGGGAAGCTGTGATTTCGTGTATAGGGCAAGGAGGAATAACATCTAGTAGGAGTGAGGAAGAGCCAGTTGTGAGTGTGGGGGAAGTTCGTGAGGCAGTAGGTAATATGAAAGGGGGCAAGGCAGCCGGGATTGATGGGATAAAGATAGAAATGTTAAAAGCAGGTGGGGATATAGTTTTGGAGTGGTTGGTGCAATTATTTAATAAATGTATGGAAGAGGGTAAGGTACCAAGGGATTGGCAGAGAGCATGCATAGTTCCTTTGTATAAAGGCAAAGGGGACAAAAGTGAGTGCAAAAATTATAGGGGGATAAGTCTGTTGAGTATACCTGGTAAAGTGTATGGTAGAGTTATTATTGAAAGAATTAAGAGTAAGACGAAAAATAGGATAGCAGATGAACAATGAGGCTTTAGGAAAGGTAGGGGGTGTATGGACCAGGTGTTTACAGTGAAACATATAAGCGAACAGTATTTAGATAAGGCTAAAGAGGTCTTTGTGGCATTTATGTATTTGGAAAAGGCGTATGACAGGGTGGATAGGGGGGCAATGTGGCAGATGTTGCAGGTGTATGGTGTAGGAAGTAGGTTGCTGAAAGCAGTGAAGAGTTTTTACGAGGATAGTGAGGCTCAAGTTAGAGTATGTAGGAAAGAGGGAAATTATTTCCCAGTAAAAGTAGGCCTTAGACAAGGATGTGTGATGTCACCGTGGTTGTTTAATATATTCATAGATGGGGTTGTAAGAGAAGTAAATGCGAGGGTCTTGGCAAGAGGCGTGGAGTTAAAAGATAATCACACATAAAGTGGGAGTTGTCACAGTTGCTCTTTGATGATGACACTGTGCTCTTGGGAGATTCTGAAGAGAAGTTGCAGAGATTGGTGGATGAATTTGGTAGGGTATGCAAAAGAAGAAAATTAAAAGTGAATACAGGAAAGAGTAAGGTTATGAGGATAACAAAAAGATTAAGTGATGAAAGATTGGATATCAGATTGGAGGGAGAGAGTATGGAGGAGGTGAATGTATTTAGATATTTGGGAGTGGACGTGTCAGCGGATGTGTCTATGAAAGATGAGGTGAATCACAGAATTGATGAGGGGAAAAGGGTGAGTGGTGCACTTAGGAGTCTGTGGAGACAAAGAACTTTGTCCTTGGAGTCAAAGAGGGGAATGTATGAGAGTATAGTTTTACCAACGCTCTTATATGGGTGTGAAGCATGGGTGATGAATGTTGCAGCGAGAAGGCTGGAGGCAGTGGAGATGGCATGTCTGAGGGCAATGTGTGGTGTGAATATAATGCAGAGAATTCGTAGTTTGGAAGTTAGGAGGGGGTGCGGGATTACCAAAACTGTTGTCCAGAGGGCTGAGGAAGGGTTGTGGAGGTGGTTCGGACATGTAGAGAGTATGGAGCGAAACAGAGTGACTTCAAGAGTGTATCAGTCTGTAGTGGAAGGAAGACGGGGTAGGGGTCGGCCTAGGAAAGGTTGGAGGGAGGGGGTAAAGGAGGTTTTGTGTGCGAGGGGCTTGGACTTCCAGCAGGCATGCGTGAGCGTGTTTGATAGGAGTGAATGGAGACAAATGGTTTTTAATACTTGACGTGCTGTTGGAGTGTGAGCAAAGTAACATTTATGAAGGGGTTCAGGGAAACCTGCAGGCCGGACTTGAGTCCTGGAGATGGGAAGTACAGTGCCTGCACTCTGAAGGAGGGGTGTTAATGTTGCAGTTTAAAAACTGTAGTGTAAAGCACCCTTCTGGCAAGACAGTGATGGAGTGAATGATGGTGAAAGTTTTTCTTTATCGGGCCACCCTGCCTTGGTGGGAACCGGCCAGTGTGATAATAAAAAAAATAAAAATAATACAGAGAGAGAGAGAGGGGGGGAGATAGGGAGAAAGAAGAAAATATTCAAACAGCTCCGGGGAGAACCTTATTTTTTTCTGAAGTACGTTTATTCTCTTCTCTGAGGATGAGGGTCCCCAGTCCATTTACAAATTTTGCATTGTTGATGCAAAATTTGTATTTAGTGATAAGTTTTACACTCAGAAATTTGGTATGGCAATGGGAAATCCTCTGTCACCTGTTCTTAGTAATCTATACATGGAATCTTTTGAAACAAGATTGCTTAACACAATCCTCCCTAATAAAGCAAAATGGTTCAGATATGTTGATGATATTTCAAGTCTTATGCCCAAGAATGTAGATATACACCATTTCCTTGGCAAATTAAATAGCTTAGCCCATTCTATAAATTTTACTGTTGAGTTTGAGGAAAGTAACTCATTGCCTTTTCTGGATGTTTTAATTATTAAGAGTAATAATGATTTCAAATTTCAAATTTACAGAAAACCTACAAATAACTGTTCCTATGTACACTATTATTCTTCCCTTCATTTAGAGTTAAACTGTCTGTTTTCTCATCAATGTTTTTGAGAGCT
Source organism: Cherax quadricarinatus (assembly GCF_038502225.1). Taxonomy (NCBI): domain Eukaryota; kingdom Metazoa; phylum Arthropoda; class Malacostraca; order Decapoda; family Parastacidae; genus Cherax; species Cherax quadricarinatus. The sequence continues at coordinate 16,983,074 of NC_091350.1, read as the reverse complement.
TTACGTATTTGTAGTCCAGAGTTCATAGATGAAGAAATATCCAAAATTTATGAAATAGCCATTGATCTGAAATACCCGAGAAATGTAATTGATAAATCATTTAAAATTGCTAGAAATACTTTTTACAATTCAAAAAGGGACAACCAACCTTATTCAACTAAAAACATGTTGGTTCTCCCTTACCATGAAAACTTGGTTGATATGCCTTCTCTTCTTAAGACTTTTAATATTAAAGTTGTATTTAAAAATCTTGATACAGTAAAAAAAACTTTTGATAAAGAATTCCCCTCAAAATGCTGACGGATGTGTCTATAAGATTCCTTGTAAAATTTCCGATAAAATTTATTACGGTCAAACTGGTAAAAATCTCGAACTTAGATTAAAACAACATAAATATAGCATTAGAACTGGACAAGATTCCAGTGCTCTATTTATTCATGTGAGAGATTTTAACCATCCAATTGATTTTCAAAAAGTTGAGAAAGTAGTATCAAGCAAGTCCATGGTCGACAGAAATATAATTGAATCTTGTTTCATAAAAAGCAGTTTTGAAAATAATATGAATATTTCCTTAGGTTTATATAAATTAGACTCATTTATAATTAATAAAATATGGTTAGAGTTTAATAATACATTGGACAAATAATAAACGTTATTTATTGGGTAGAATATTTTGTTAGTGGGATGTCGTGAGGACCTGTCTAGTTGGACCAGCGGACCTACTGCAGTGTTCCTCTTTTCTTATGAGTCCGGCATTGTCGCGCGTCAGGTGCTTCTTTGTTGTGGGAGTTGACTGTGAGGTGTAGTCTAAGCCTTTTAATTTCCTTCCTTTGATGTATTACTTTTATAGTTCCTTGACAATGTGAGTAGTCACGAAAGCGCTTGGAATTTCACTACTTTTTCACAGTGGTTGTTTTGCATATTTTAAAATCACCTGTTTACTGTGATCTTATTGCATATATATATATATATATACGTATATCACAGTTCATTTCTTACTATATACTATATGCCTTTCCCTGGTAGGTGAACTGTATTACAACGAGAGTCATTAAATTCGGTCTACCTCTAGTCCAGAATTGTTCAACCTGTTTTAATATCATCCACGTCTAGTAGAGAAACTGAAAGATCCATCCACCCAAACTGACGACGGGCTGGAGTTTTGAGACTCTATGACCGCGGGTTCAATCCCGGCCGGGGGTATGGTTTATTTGCAATCGTGTCATTACGATTTCTTAAGTCATGACGACTATTTATCCAAGGTTATCTAAGACTATATTTTCAGGCAAAGGAAAAAGAAGAAAACACATCACTCACTTTTTTTTTTATTTATCATATTTCATTGCAGAATAATTGAAGGCATAACTTAAAATTCAGAACAAAATTCATTTATATTAAAGAAAAATACGAAATTAAGCAATAACAGGTATAATTATTCATATTTTTTTGTACTTGAATGCTATTATAGTGGACTATCAGCTGACATTCTGACAAGAAATTCATCAAAACTCAACAGTAAACAAAGATAGCCAGAACTTTGCTGGACTTACGTTGACCATATATGGGTATTTATCAGCACTATATGCCATAATTTGACATAAAAATATATTAGCGACGATTGACCTCCAAAAACATGCCTTAGTCATGGGCCTTAAACCTCGCACTGACATCTATCCTGATCAGCAGATGAGACCAGTTCTATTTTCCATTATATAAGAGATAAAAGAAAAGGGAGAAGGGGTTACATCAGCGACTTATAGGCGTCAAATCTTGTCTTCCCTTCCATCCACACCAAGACCGCCATCCATCCCAAACAAAATCACTTCCACCGTCAACTAAGTTTGAATAGTATTAATTTGCTTGATTTTGCGGGTTATCACCCCCGCCTCCCGGTCCAAGGAGAGACCTAGTTGAGGGCATAATTCAGGTGCTGGTGTGTGTGCTACAATCATCAGAAATGGTGGTAAGACTACAGCTACAATCATCAGAAATGGTGGTAAGACTACAGCTACAATCATCAGAAATGGTGGTAAGACTACAGCTACAATCATCAGAAATGGTGGTAAGACTACAGCTACAATCATCAGAGATGGTGGTAAGACTGCAGCTACAATCATCAGAGATGCTGATAAGACTGCAGTTACAATCATCAGAGATGCTGATAAGACTACAGCTACAATCACCAGAAATGGTGGTAAGACTACAGCTAAAATCATCAGAGATGGTGGTAAGACTGCAGCTACAATCATCAGAGATGGTGGTAAGACTGCAGCTACAATCATCAGAGATGCTGATAAGACTGCAGCTACAACCATCAGAGATGCTGATAAGACTGCAGCTACAACCATTAGAGATGCTGGTAAGACTGCAGTTACAACCATCAGAGATGCTGGTAAGACTGCAGCTACAATCATCAGAGATGCTGGTAAGACTGCAGCTACAATCATCAGAGATGGTGGTAAGACTGCAGCTACAACCATCAGAGATGCTGGTAAGACTACAGTTACAATCATCAGAGATGGTGGCACCAGCATCAGTCAGGAGAGACGAGGCAGTTAGACAGTGACCGCGCCAGGCAATTAAGTCGTATTGCGCCAAAGGGAAGCAGGAGACCGTTAATAAAGCCAGTCATATGAAACAGTCACAAGAGAAACCAATGGCAATTTTCGGGCGTACAGTTAACGCATATTATCTGAGCCAACACATCTTTCAGTCACATGAACAGTTAACGCATATTATCTGAGCCGTCACATCTTTCAGTCACATGAACAGTTAACGCATATTATCTGAGCCATCACAACTTTCAGTCACATGAACAGTTAACGCATATTATCTGAGCCATCACAACTTTCAGTCACATGAACAGTTAACGCATATTATCTGAGCCGTCACATCTTTCAGTCACATGAACAGTTAACGCATATTATCTGAGCCATCACATCATTCAGTCACATCGTGTTTAAGAACAAAGTTTGTTTGTAAATATAATTATAATTCACTGTTGAAAACAACAAATTAATCACAATAATTTGATCGTGCTACAACACAGATTCCTTGCTGAAAATATTAGTTCCATTGCAGCAAAAAACGTGGGATTTAATGTATGATGAAACTTGATCTTTGATGAGTTTTGAGAGTTTTTCTACTGCTGGAGCCAGGCCTTGAGCTGGCTTGTGTGGTGCTTGCCTGGTTAAGCAGGCTGTTGCTGCTGGGATCCCGCTAGCCCACATATCCAGGCAGAGATTTAATTTTTTTTTAACCTGTTCAAATTTTTAAACCCTGTTTTCAAGGTGGAACTTAGCAAGTTCCACCTTGAAAACAACTTAGCGAGTTCCCGACCAGCTGGGCTGTAGTTCTTACGTTGGACTGCGTGTGGCCAACAGTAACAGCCTGGTGGATCAGATTTTGATCCACCAGGAGGCCTGACCTGAAACCGGACCACGGGGGCGTTGACCCCTTGTAGGAATTTTTCGTTTATTCCATTTTCAATAGAGAAACATTCTTTGATCTGTAAACATTTGAGATAAAGAATTATTTAAAACATTAAAACTATTCAAGGATATAAAAAAAATACTGTCTGGTATTAGTTTGGCACGAGTTCAAACTTAAAAATGAACCATCGAACGTTTAACAGTAAATACTGACGACGGAAACAATAGGTGGGCTGTAAATAGTGTGACATTTATAGACTCGTATGTGTGTACATACATCATCAGGACACAGCGCCCAGACCCAGGTCTTGACCCATTGATGGCCCGTACAGTCGTCAAGACCAGGTCTTAACCAAATGATGGCCCGTACAGTCGTCCAGACCCAGGTCTTAACCAAATGATGGCCCGTACAGTCGTCCAGACCCAGGTCTTAACCAAATGATGGCCCGTACAGTCGTCAAGACCCAGGTCTTAACCAAATGATGGCCCGTACAGTCGTCCAGACCCAGGTCTTAACCAAATGATGGCCCGTACAGTCGTCCAGACCCAGGTCTTAACCAAATGATGGCCCGTACAGTCGTCAAGACCCAGGTCTTAACCAAATGATGGCCCGTACAGTCGTCAAGACCCAGGTCTTAACCAAATGATGGCCCGTACAGTCGTCCAGACCAGGTCTTAACCAAATGATGGCCCGTACAGTCGTCCAGACCAGGTCTTAACCAAATGATGGCCCGTACAGTCGTCCAGACCAGGTCTTAACCAAATGATGGCCCGTACAGTCGTCCAGACCAGGTCTTAACCAGAGATAATGACCAGCACAGTATCTCCTACAAGAAGTGATGATACATATATAAACAGAGGTTGTGTTAGAGCACCTGTGGCTGATGCCTGGTAATTCTGGCTCTTATAGAGGCTTATCAATTTAGAAATCTTTCCTCTTTCACCATAATTATTTCTGTTCGTTGTTTTTCATACAACATACAATGACAGTAAAGGTGTAGGAGTGATAAACCTACAGTGCCTGGAATCATTTAAACTTCAAGAATCAACATCTTACAGCCACATATTTTTACAGAATGAATCCCAACTGCGTCTCGTATATACCAGCCCGAGATACTGGTATTATTCGCTTCCCCATCTAACTGTATTCCCAGGGTTAGCGCCCCCACGGCCCGGTCCCAGGCCAGCTCTCTCAGTGGATGGCCTAATCAGCCAGGCGGAAATAAATGGTATAAAATACCGACACGATGGGAAAACAGACACAAATGCAGAATGCGATAGCATTATACATTTGTGTCCAGTTTTCCAGGCTGTTAGTGCTAGCCGCACGAAGTCTAACGTATCTTCTTATTCGTTCACCCTGGAAACCTAGCTTCTGAGCCAAGCAAAAAAAAAAAAAAGTAATACTCAGGTCTGGACCAATTAGCTTAGCTCATTCCAGGTGACATTAAGTCGTCGCCTCACAGCTTATTGTTAATCTGTCGCAAACTTCAAGATTTATCTTCTCATCTAATCATGATTTTCTTCTCTTTGTGACAGCATCTCTCGTATATTAAATGCCTTATTGTTTTTCGCTGAAATCTAAGACCGAAGAAAGATGAGGCAGGGAAAAAATAGTGATATGTAGGAAGGTGGAGGGGAAGGAGAGAGTGAAGGGGTAAGAATGTACAGGGGAAAGAAGGGTAGAGATCGGGAAGCAGAAAGAAAAAAAAAAGAAGTCAGGGGAGAAAGAAGAGAGAGAGAGAGACGAAGACTTTCACACAGTTTTAACCTTACAGTGAAAGAAAACGGTGATGGCATTTTTCTGTAATTTATTATTCAAATAAAAGTTTGGTTTATGTAGAAAGTTTCTGGAGAAGTGAATTACGCTGTAGTCGGTGTCACCGTGTAGGTTAGTGTAGCCACGGAGACGTTAAATAGTTTGACACTGGCCTCCAATTTCGAAGTGGACTACCAATGCTTGAAGTCCCTCCAACTGTACTCTTTGGAAAGTAAGCGAGAAAGATGCATCATAATCTACACTTGGAAAATTCTGGGGAAAACTGGTCCCAAGCCTGAACATTGAAATCACTCCATATAAAAGCAAGAGACTTGGTAGATGGTGCAAATTACTGTCAGTGGTAACCAGTGGAATCGTGATTACACTAAAACTCAATAAATGTAAGGGGACTAAGATTCTTCAAAACCCTTTATAAAAACGAAGATTATAAAAAAACTGTCTTCAAGAGGGATCGTGATAACTTCCTGAAATCATTTCCTGATCAACTGGGCTGTGGCGCATACGTTGGTCTGCACGCGCCTGACAGGAACAATTTTGTTGCTCAGACCAGCAACAGGGAGGCCTGATCTGAGGGGATGGGGTGGGGGGAAATAACCCTCGAAGCCAACCATAAGTAGCCAAGACAGCATGGTGACGTGGGTGGAGTCTGTGCCGACGGCTTAACAAGCTTGTCGCAGCTTCGTTTAGTTCAACTAATCTTCTCAGAGCACAGAATTTGTTTAACAGTGCATGGCTCTTAGTAGGCATCTCTCTGTTTACATTTTATAATAGTTTAATACATTCAAAGAATATATGAAAATACAAAAGTATCTAAGTAGGATTATGTTGTCTTGCAGAGCTTCACGATCAGTAAGTCTGGAAATTAACGTTATGGTAGTGACAGCGTTGCTTTTCCATGATGGTCAGGTCATGACGTCAATGTGACAAGGAGTCAAGTCACCTCTGGCATCTCAAGTGCAATGATGTACTACAGGAGTATCTCTACACTATGTACCAACGTGTTGCTATCCAATCTCTTTACGATAACACTTACTGAAAGAACTCAATGCATCCATCGTGATAATAAAATGGCTTAAATTATCGTAAAATACTCGCAGTTTTAGTGTTGTATACATCAATTTCTCTATATATTTTTTCTAAGTATTCTGTATGTTCATACATGGAAAGATGACAGTGGCTACATCCTGTTTTCCAACCCCGTCGAAAGCTGTTCATTATTTAGAAAAGTTGTAAATCCTAGTCATGCGAAGCTAAAAATAACAGCGTGAACAAAGTAAAGGAGTTGATGTAACGGATACATGATCAGTTCACGTCCCTGGAATCACCATAATACATGCAAGTTTCTATATACGAAGTAAATAAAAATTATGCAAGTATTCTGCAACTAGGTTATCTTGACTGTCAACAGCGTCATATTCTCCTTCATTTCACTCTAAACTTCAAGTACACTTTCCTCAACAGGTATAAAAAAAACTTAATACGGATTTCCTCCAAAGTTGAAAGCCAACTTTCCTGAAGGCTCTAGAAACATTTTTTTTTCACTGTTTAAACCTTCCTTGCTCGCGTTAGACTTGGAGTGCATGAAAAAAATATGAAACTGGTAGTAGTAAGTATTGACAAGAAAAGTGTGATATGCGAGAAGTATCAAAACTAAGGATAAAAATTAAAAGTGGGTTGAAAAATTTATTTCAAGATTAATATCCAAAGTGTAAGGATTAAAGTGTCATTAAACCTAGAAGAGATTTTGTAAAGTGTGATACTTCAAGTGAAAATTATGAGACTGGCAAGTAATGAATTTTGAAGCAGAAAGTGAGGTCAAAAGATTAGGAAGAAAGTGTGTACATTACATAGGTGGAATGACAAGGTTGAAAGTGTAAACTGTAGGGACACATATTATAGAAATATGGAATATAAGTCTGAGACCAATAGTGAAGAAAAGTCGAAATACGACGATCTGTGAGGCTGAAAATTACACGCCTAGATTATTATAATCATGGGGAAGCGCTAAACCCGTAGAATTATACAGCGCTTGTGGGAGGGGGATATGAAGGTATTCAGTCTTAATTCAGGGAACTGGAGCACAGATCCAATTCCCTAGATCAAGAGCCCCTCACCAGCGTCAAGGAACCCCCCTGGAGGGGTACACGCCTAGAACAGTACCAGCCAGCGTGGTATGAGAAATAGTTTTGAGCGAAAAATAACCCCATGTAACACTGTTCTTCTGAACTATGAATCAGTCTCTGCTGTTCTATAAAATGTCTTTCTACAGTCCAAGAAAATGCAATCGACTCATCTTTATATCTCTCTTATCTAATTTTATTAGGCATGATTTTCTTTCCCTCAATCCTTGACTTCAGTAGCATGAATCTCTGCATCTATGGACATGTTTTGTTTGTATTAAATTTACTTATGATAAGTTATATCCCTGTGCATATTTTTTAAGGCTCTCGGAAAATATATCTGTTTACGAAATAACAAATATTTAACTCTTAATTAAGAAGCTTTATGTAACATCTTCGGAGAACTTTTCCCAAAGTCGTATATTAAGATCAACACCATCAATATCAACATAAGAAAAGTCTAAAGCTTTGTTTATAAAAGTCGTACGTGGAAAACTATTTATCGCATTAAATGCATCTACACTGAATAAGAGCATTAATTAAAACAAATAATTCAAGTGGACAAACGTTTAAGTTACACTTTCAAGTTTAACTCAGTAATATATATTACTATAAATGAACGTTTTTACTGTTAAATACTTAATCGCAATTATGTTTATAATTATTATAACTATAAATTGTTACTATTGCCATTATTACTATTAGTTTACATTATTATTATTTTTGTATCAGGTCAATTAATTATGGAAATAATAGTATAACCAATATCAACATTATAATCATAATTTGTTACTATCGCTGTTATCATGCACAAATATTCTGACGAGAAAACGGCACAATAAATCAAGATAGAACATCGTAGGTGAGGGGGAGTGTCAGGCATTACAAGAACTCTGTTATGATCACGTTATGAGAAACTCAGTCGCCAGGGAACAGGAGCACACACTACATAATATACAAAATACCTCAGAAAAATTGGACCTAACATGATTCACTAGTGGTGCTGTTGTGAGACTAACTTTCAGAATAATGTAGGCATTTTAATGAAGAAAAATTAATATTTAAATAATGCAGTGCTTTATGGATGAAAGAATAAAAGTTTCAGAGAGATCGTCGGATAATACGCTGAAATAGTTGACAACACTCCTCGTAAATTGTAGTTTAATACTGCAAGAAATAATTTATTATTTATATATATATATATATATATATATATATATATATATATATATATATATATATATATATATATATATATATATATATATATATATATATATATAATATGCATGTGGGTGCGAAGCATGTGTGGTGAATGTTGCAACAAGAACGCTGGAGGCAGTGGAGACGTCGTGTCTGAGGGCAATGTGTGGTGTAAAATATAATGCAGAGAATTTCTAATTTGGAAATTAGGAGGAGGTGCGGGATTTCCAAAACAATTATCCAGAGGTCAGAGGAGGGGTTGTTGAGGTGGTTCAGACATGTAGAGAGGCGTGAACAAAATAGAATGACTTTGAGTGTATAAATCTGTAATGGAGGAAATGAGGGGTAGAGGTCGGCCTATGAAAGGTTGGGGGGAGGGGGTAAAGGAGGTTTTGTGTGCGAGGGGCTTGAACTTCCAGCAAGCATGCGCGAGCATGTTAGATAGGAGCGAATGGAGACAAATGGTTTTTAGGACTTGATGTGCTGTTGGAGTGTGAGCAAGGTAACATTTATGAAGAGATTTAGGGAAACCGGCAGGCCGGACTTCAGTCTTGGAGATGGGAAGTACAGTGTCTGCACTCTGAAAGAGGGGTGTTAATGTTGCAGTTTCATAACTGTAGTGTAAGCGCGCGTCTGGCAAGACAGTGATAGAGTTAACGGTGGGAAACGGCCGATGTGCTAATATATATATATATATATATATATATATATATATATATATATATATATATATATATATATATATATATATATATATATATATATATTCTTTCAACACACCGGCCGTATCCCACCGAGGCTGGGTGGCCCAAAAAGAAAAACAAAAGTTTCTCTTTCTAAATTTAGTAATTTATACGGGAGAAGGGGTTACTAGCCCCTTGCTCCTGGCATTTTAGTCGCCTCTTACAACACGCATGGCTTCCGGAGGAAGAATTCTGTTCCACTTCCCCATGGAGATAAGAGGAAATAAACATGAACAAGAACTAGAAAGAAAATAGAAGAAAACCCAGAGGGGTGTGTATATATATATATGCTTGTACATGTATGTGTAGTGTGACCTAAGTGTAAGTAGAAGTAGCAAGACGTACCTGAAATCTTGCATGTTTATGAGACAGACAAAAGACACCAGCAATCCTACCATCATGTAAAACAATTACACTCACTTGGCAGGACGGTAGTACCTCCCTGGGTAGTTGCTGTCTACCAACCTACTACCTAGATTCATATTAATATAATACACATAATGTAACACTATATACAAAGTTTGATACTAATCCTAGGGAGTATTTCATTTTATTCTTTTTTTAAATAAATTTTCTTCACTGCCTTTACACATTGAGGCATGAAACAAACACTTTGACTTTGATACCAATAAAAAATAAATGGCATGAAAGTATGTGACTCTATATATATATATATATATATGTGTGTGTGTGTGTGTGTGTGTGTGTGTGTGTGTATATGTGTGTGTGTATGTGTGTGTGTATGTGTGTGTGTGTATGTGTGTATGTGTGTGTGTGTGTGTGTGTGTGTATGTGTGTGTATGTGTGTGTGTATGTGTGTATGTGTGTATGTGTGTGTGTGTGTGTGTGTGTGTGTGTGTATGTGTGTGTGTGTGTACTCACCTAATTGTGGTTGCAGGGGTCGAAACTCAGCTCCTGGCCCCGCCTCTTCACTGATCGCTACTAGGTCCTCTCCCTCTCTTTCCTGAGCTTTGTCATATCTCTTCTTAAAACTATGTATGGTTCCTGCCTCTACTACTGTGTGTGTGTGTGTGTGTGGGAGGGGGGTGAGGGTGTGTGTAGTGCAGAACAGGTAAAACTTGCGATTTGGGCTTACATAACGTTCTTCTTGCCGAATAAGACAAGCTAAAATTTGTGTATGCAATAATTTCGCAAAAATCATTCTGAAATTAGCGAAACAAATATATTCCACTGTGTTTGTTAATTAAATTATTGTAAACTTATCTTAATCATATTTAGTTGGGTTAGGCTAAATTAAACAGCACTTGCTATAAGGTTATGTAAGTTTTCAAAGGTTCTTTTGGTACAAAATTATTATTTTTTACATTAACACAAATGAAAAAAATTTATATATATATATATATATATATATATATATATATATATATATATATATATATATATATATATATATATATATATATATGTAGTAGGTTGGTAGACAGCAACCACCCAGGGAGGTACTACCGTCCTGCCACGTGAGTGTAAAACGAAAGCCTGTAATTGTTTTAGATGATGGTAGGATTGCTGGTGTCCATTTTTCTGTCTCATAAATATGCAAAATTTCAGGTATGTCTTGCTACTTCTACTTACACTTAGGTCACACTACACATACATGTACAAGCATATATATATACACATCCCTCTGGGTTTTCTTCTATTTTCTTTCTAGTTCTTATTCTTGTTTATTTCCTCTTATCTCCATTGGGAAGTGGAACAGAATTCTTTCTCCGTAAGCCATGCGTGTTGTAAGAGGCGACTAAAATGCCGGGAGCAAGGGGATAGTAACCGCTTCTCCTGTATATATTACTAAATGTAAAAGGAGAAACTTTCGTTTTTCCTTTCGGGCTACCCTGCCTCGGTGGGATACGGCCGGTGTGTTAAAAGAATATATATATATATATATATATATATATATATATATATATATATATATATATATATATATATATATATATATATATATATATACATATATATATATATATATATATATATATATATATATATATATATATATATATATATATATATATATATCCTGAGCAATATCACCATAGAACCATCGCTACAAAAGACATCACAAGGAATACAAGCAACATCACCACCACCACCACCACAAGCAACATCACCACCACCAACAAAAGCACCATCACCTCCACCAACACAAGCAACACCACCACACCAACATCACTGCCACTTCAACAAACACTGCCAGTGAAGACGAACATCAAAAGGCTTCAGAGGATATGAGCTTTGATACAGATGTGTTACATACACTCTGTGTGTGTGTGTGTGTGTGTAGGTGTGTGTGTGTAGGTGTGTGTGTGTGTAGGTGTGTGTGTGTGTAGGTGTGGGTGTTTGTAGGTGTGGGTGTGTGTAGGTGTGGGTGTGTGTAGGTGTGTGTGTGTGTGTGTGTGTGTGTGTGTGTGTGTGTAGGTAGGTGTGTGTGTGTGTGTGTGTACTCACCTAGTTGTACTCACCTAGTTGAGGTTGCGGGGGTCGAGTCCGAGCTCCTGGCCCCGCGTCTTCACTGACCGCTACTAGGTCACTCTCCCTGAACCGTGAGCTTTATCATACCTCTGCTTAAAGCTATGTATGGATCCTGCCTCCACTACATCGCTTCCCAAACTATTCCACTTACTGACTACTCTGTGGCTGAAGAAATACTTCCTAACATCCCTGTGATTCATCTGTGTCTTCAACTTCCAACTGTGTCCCCTTGTTACTGTGTCCAGTCTCTGGAACATCCTGTCTTTGTCCACCTTGTCAATTCCTCTCAGTATTTTGTATGTCGTTATCATGTCCCTCCTATCTCTCCTGTTCTCCAGTGTCGTCAGGTTGATTTCCCTTAACCTCTCCTCGTAGGACATACCTCTTAGCTCTGGGACTAGTCTTGTTGCAAACCTTTGCACTTTCTCTAGTTTCTTTACGTGCTTGGCTAGGTGTGGGTTCCAAACTGGTGCCGTATACTCCAATATGGGCCTAACGTACACGGTGTACAGGGTCCTGAACGATTCCTTATTAAGATGTCGGAATGCTGTTCTGAGGTTTGCTAGGCGCCCATATGCTGCAGCAGTTATTTGATTGATGTGCGCTTCAGGAGATGTGCCTGGTGTTATACTCACCCCAAGATCTTTTTCCTTGAGTGAGGTTTGTAGTCTCTGGCCCCCTAGACTGTACTCCGTCTGCGGTCTTCTTTGCCCTTCCCCAATCTTCATGACTTTGCACTTGGTGGGATTGAACTCCAGGAGCCAATTGCTGGACCAGGTCTGCAGCCTGTCCAGATCCCTTTGTAGCTCTGCCTGGTCTTCGATCGAGTGAATTCTTCTCATCAACTTACGTCATTTGGAAACAGGGACACCTCAGAGTCTATTCCTTCCGTCATGTCGTTCACAAATACCAGAAACAGCACTGGTCCTAGGACTGACCCCTGTGGGACCCCGCTGGTCACAGGTGCCCATTCTGACACCTCGCCACGTACCATGACTCGCTGCTGTCTTCCCGACAAGTATTCCCTGATCCATTGTAGTGCCTTCCCTGTTATCCCTGCTTGGTCCTCCAGTCTTTGCACCAATCTCTTGCGTGGAACTGTGTCAAACGCCTTCTTGCAGTCCAAGAATATGCAATCCACCCACCCCTCTCTCTCTTGTCTTACTGCTGTCACCATGTCATAGAACTCCAGTAGGTTTGTGACACAGGATTTCCCGTCCCTGAAACCATGTTGGCTGCTGCTGATGAGATCATTCCTTTCTAGGTGTTCCACCACTCTTCTCCTGATAATCTTCTCCATGATTTTGCATACTATACATGTCAGTGACACTGGTCTGTAGTTTAATGCTTCATGTCTGTCTCCTTTTTTTAAAGATTGGGACTACATTTGCTGTCTTCCATGCCTCAGGCAATCTCCCTGTTTCGATAGATGTATTAAATATTGTTGTTAGGGGTACACATAGCGTCTCTGCTCCCTCTCTCAATACCCATGGGGAGATGTTATCTGGCCCCATTGCCTTTGAGGTATCTAGCTCACTCATAAGCCTCTTCACTTCTTCCTCGGTTGTGTGCACTGTGTCCAGCACATGGTGGTGTGCCCCACCTCTCCGTCTTTCTGGAGCCCCTTCTGTCTCCTCTGTGAACACTTCTTTGAATCTCTTGTTGAGTTCCTCACATACTTCACGGTCATTTCTTGTTGTCTCTCCTCCTTCCTTCCTTAGCCTGATTACCTGGTCCTTGACTGTTGTTTTCCTCCTGATGTGGCTGTACAACAGTTTCGGGTCAGATTTGGCTTTCGCTGCTATGTCATTTTCATATTGTCTTTGGGCCTCCCTTCTTATCTGTGCATATTCGTTTCTGGCTCTACGACTGCTCTCCTTATTCTCCTGGGTCCTTTGCCTTCTACATTTCTTCCATTCCCTAGCACACTTGGTTTTTGCCTCCCTGCACCTTTGGGTAAACCATGGGCTCATCCTGGCTTTTTCATTATTCCTGTTACCCTTGGGTACAAACCTCTCCTCAGCCTCCTTGCATTTTGTTGCTACATATTCCATCATCTCATTAACTGGCTTCCCTGCCAGTTCTCTGTCCCACTGAACCCCGTTCAGGAAGTTCCTCATTCCTGTGTAGTCCCCTTTCTTGTAGTTTGGCTTCATTCGTCCTGGCCTTCCTGCTTCTCCCTCCACTTGTAGCTCTACTGTGTATTCGAAGCTTAAAACCACATAGTCACTGGCCCCAAGGGGTCTTTCATATGTGATGTCCTCGATATCTGCACTACTCAAGGTGAATACTAAGTCTAGCCTTGCTGGTTCATCCTCTCCTCTCTCTCTTGTAGTGTCCCTTACGTGTTGGTACATGAAGTTTTCCAGTACCACCTCCATCATCTTAGCCCTCCATGTATCTTGGCCCCCATGCGGGTCCAAGTTCTCCCAATCGATCTCCTTGTGGTTAAAGTTACCCATGATCAGGAGCTTTGCCCTGCATGCATGAGCTCTTCTGGCCACTCTAGCCAGTGTGTAAACCATCGCTCTATTGCTCTCGTCGTACTCTTGCCTTGGCCTCCTGCTGTTCTGTGGTGGGTTATACATCACTGCTATTACCACCTTGGGACCTCCAGAGTGAAGCGTTCCCGCTATGTAATCACTTTCTTCTCCGTTGTCTCCTCTCTCCAGCTCATCAAAATTCCAGTGATTTTTGATCAGCAATGCCACTCCTCCACCCCCCCTGTTCCCTCTGTCTTTCCTCAGGATTTGGTATCCCATTGGGAAGATGGCATCTGTTATCATACCTGTAAGCTTGGTTTCTGTGAGAGCTATGATGTCCGGTGATGCCTCTTTGACTCTTTCATGCCACTCCTCCCAGTGTGTGTTGGGATGGTGTGATAGGTTGTATGGTTCTGAGAATAGTTGTGTGTGTGCTTGCCCTTGCTGTTCTGTTCTGCTCTGACTGACCTCTGCTGGTTCCATCCTTGTCACTTTTCCTAGCTCCTTTCGGTTTTTTGTCCTCTCCCTCAGCTGCTGTCGTTCTGATTGTGTTCTGTCTCTGTCTAGGAACACCCTCTTGTACTCTTCCGAGTATTTCAATCGTGGTTTCTCTTGGAGGATCCTGTTCCGCACTGTTTCCGTCCTGAGAATCAGCTTGATTGGTCGGTTTCTCCCCTTCGAGTACCCCCCTATTCTCTGAAAATTTACAATCTCGTCCATCTCTTCACCTATTTCCGTGATGATTTTCTCAATCTCCTTACTTTCTTCCTGCTGCCTTTCAATGTGTGTCCTTTCCTCTCTCTCCTGAAGCCCATGGATAAACACTGATTTTGCCCTTTCCTCCTCCCATTGCCTCACCCTCTGTGACTCTGGATCCTGCCTGTATGTGGTCAGTTTCTCCCTTGATTTTTCCAGTGGCTCTTGATAGCATGGTTGTGCCTCAGCATTCGACCTATCACCCTCTCCGTCTGCAACCAGCTGTTCTTCCCTTCCACTCCTTGGCTCTTTTTGGCAGGCTGATATGACCTTAGCATAATTCATAATTCCTTCCTTCCTGTTCGGCCTCGCAGCTTCATATGCTGTGTCTTCTCTGGTCATTGCCCCTGTAACTCGCTTCAGCCTATTTATCTCAACTTCTAGGACCCTTATCTTGGCTACTGCAGTTTCGACTTGTGCCTCCCAATTCTTTGTCTCCTTCTCCAACCTCTTTTCCAATTTCATAGAGAGCTCTTTCTCCATTTTTTTCAGAAAGCTCTCCTAATTTTCTCTCCCACTCTTGTTCCATCCTTTTCCATTGCTCCTCCATCCACTCCTCCCTACCAGAACCATTCTCATCTGATCCTTGGTTCCTGCGAGTCCCCACCATTTTTTTTTTTTGTGAGAGAAGAGAGAAGGGAAAGGTAGAAGGAGAGAGAGAGGGGAAGAGTGAGAAGGGAAAGGGGGAGAGTGTGAGAGGGGGAAAGAGAGAGAAGGGAAGGGAAGGAGGGGGGAGAGTGAGAAGGGAAGAGATGGAGAGAGAGAGAGAGAAGGGAAGGTAGAAAGAGAGAGGGGGATAGTGAGAAGGAAAAAGGGGAAGAGAGAGTGAGAGTGAGAGAGGGGGGAGAGAGAGTGAAGGGAAGAGTAGGAGAGGGGGAGATTGACAAGGGAAAATGGGGAAGAGAGCAAGAGAGAGAGAGAGAGAGAGAGAGAGAGAGAGAGAGAGAGAGAGAGAGAGAGAGAGAGAGAGAGAGAGAGAGAGAGAGAGAGAGAGAGAGAGAGGGGGAGAGAGAGAGAGAAGGCAAAGAGAGGGGGAGAGAGGGGGAAAGAGTGTGTGTGTGTGTGTGTGTGTGTGTGTGTGTGTGTGTGTGTGTGTGTGTGTGTGTGTGTGTGTGTAGGTTTGTGTCTGTGTACTCACCTATTTATGGTTGCAGGGGTTGAGTCTTAGCTCCTGGCCCCGCCTCTTCACCGGTTGCTACTGGGTCCCCTCTCTCTCCCTGCTCCACGAGCTTTATCAAACCTCGTCTTAAAACTATGTATGGTTCCCGCCTTCACCACTTCACTTTCTAGGCTATTCCACTGCCTGACAACTCTATGACTGAAGAAATACTTCCTAACATCCCTTTGACTCATCTGAGTCTTCAACTTCCAATTGTGACCTCTTGTTTCTGTGTCCCCTCCGTGGAACATCCTGTCTTTGTCCAACTTGTCTATTCCGCGCAGTGTCGTCAGGCCGATTTCCCTTAACCTTTCTTGATAGGACATTCCCCTTAGCTCTGGAACTAACCTTGCCGCACACCTTTGCACTTTCTCTAATTTCTTGACGTGCTTGATCAAGTGCAGGTTCCAAACAGGTGCTGCATACTCCAGTATAGGCCTGACGAACATGGTGTACAGTGTGGTGAACGGTTCCTTGCTAAGGTATCGGAACGCTGTTCTCAGGTTTGCCAGGCGCCCATATGCTGCAGGTTATCTGGTTGATGTGTGCTTCCGGGGACATGCTCGGTGTTATACTCACCCCAAGATCTTTCTCCTTGAGGGAGGTTTGAAGTCTTTGGCCACCTAGCCTATACTTCGTCTGCGTTCTTCTGTGCCCTTCCCCTATCTTCATGACTTTGCATTTGGCGGGGTTAAATTCGAGAAGCCAATTGGTGGACCAGGTGTCCAGTCTGTCCAGGTCTCTTTGAAGTCCTGCCTGATCCTCATCTGATTTGATTCTCTTCATTAACTTCACATTGTCTGCGAACAGGGACACTTCTGAGTCTAACCCTTCCATCATATCGTTCACATATACCCAAAATAGCACTGGTCCTAGGACCGACCCCTGTGGGACCCCGCACGTAACAGGTGCCCACTGTGATACCTCATTACGTACCATGACTCATTGTTGCCTCTCTGTCAGGTATTCCCTGATCCATTGCAGTGCTCTTCCTGTTATATGCGCCTGATCCTCTAGCTTCTGCACTGATCTCTTGTGAGGAACTGTGTCAAAGGCCTTCTTGCAGTCCAAGAAGATGCAATCAACCGACCCCTCTCTGTCGTATCTTACTTCTGTTACTTTATCATAAAACTCCAGAAGGTTTGTGACACAGGATTTGCCTTCCATAAATCAGTGCTGGTTCGCTTTTATACTCTTGTTCCGTTCCAGGTGCTCCACCACTCTCCTCCTGATAATCTTCCCCATAACTTTGCATACTATACACGTCAGTGACACAGGTCTATAGTTTAGTGCCTTTTTTCTGTCTCCTTTTTTAAAAATGGGAACTACATTTGCTGTCTTCCATACCTCAGGTAGTTGCCCAGTTTCCAGGGATGTGTTGAAGATTGTGGTAAGTGGCACACACAGCATATCTGCTCCCTCCCTAAGGACCCACGAGGAGACATTGTCCGGTCCCATTGCCTTTGAGGTATCGATGTCCCTTAGCAGCTTCTTCACCTCCTCCTAATTTGTATTTATGTCATCCAACACTTGTTGGTATATTCCTTGCTGGTGTCCCCATCTGGTCTGTGTCCCCAGAGGCCTTCCTGTCTCCACTGTAAATACTTCCTTAAATCTCATGTTGAGCTCCTCACATACCTCTTGATCGTTTCTTGTGAGTTCTCCACAAACTTTCCTCAGCCTTATCACTTGGTCTTTGACTGTTGTCTTCCTCCTAATGTGGCTATACAGCAGTTTCGGGTCAGACTTGACTTTCGATGCTATGTCGTTTTCGTACTATCGCTAGGCCTCCCTCATCTGTGGATACTCGTTTCTGGTTCTTCTACTAATCTCCTTATTTTCCTGAGTCCTTTGCCTCCTGTACCTTTTCCATTCTCTGGTGCACTTAGTTTTTTCCTTCCTACACCTTCGGGTAAACCAAGGACTCGCTTTGGTCTTCCTATTATTTCTATTTCCCTTGGAAACAAACCTTTCCTCTGCCTCCTTGCACTTTGTTGCTACATATTCCATCATCTCGTTTACTGATTTTCCAAAAAGCTCTCTGTCCCACTGAACCTCCTGCAGGAAGTTCCTTATACATGTGTAGTTCCCCCTTTTATAGTTTGGCTTTTCCCATTCAATTCCAGTTACCTTCTCCACTTGTAACTCTACTATATAATCAAAACTCAGAACCACGTGATCGGTAGCTCCAAGGGGCCTCTCGTAAGTGATGTTCTCAATGTCTGAACTCCTCAGGGTAAACACAAGATCCAGTCTTGCTGGTTCATCCTCCCCTCTC
Source organism: Cherax quadricarinatus (assembly GCF_038502225.1). Lineage (NCBI taxonomy): Eukaryota > Metazoa > Arthropoda > Malacostraca > Decapoda > Parastacidae > Cherax > Cherax quadricarinatus. Next base: position 16,964,628 of record NC_091350.1, on the reverse strand, counting down.
TCTCTGGTAGTGTCCCATGAGGTTTTCAAGTACCACATCCATCATCTTGGCTCTGCATGTTTTGGGACCCCCATGTGGCTCCAGGTTTTCCCAGTCGATCTCCCTGTGGTTGAAATTGCCCATTACCAGTAGCTTTGCTCTGCTCGAGTGAGCTCTTCTTGCCACCTCAGCCAGTGTGTCCACCATCGCTCTGTTGTTTTTTTGTACTCCTCTCTTGGCCTCCTGCAGTTCTGTGGTGGGTTATACATCACTCCAATGACTACTTTATGTTCTCCAGACTGAATTGTACCTACTATGTAGTCCCTTTCTCCAATCACGTCCATGCCTTCCATTTCTTCAAATCCCCATCGGTTTTTTATGAGCAGTGCAACCCCTCCTCCCCCTCTACTCCTATCTTTCCTCAGGATCTGATATCCCGGTGGGAAGATTGCATCTGTTATTGTCTCAGCGAGTTTCGTTTCTATGACTGCTATGATATCTGGGGATTTCTCGCTGATTCTTTCGTGCCACTCCTCATATTTATTCGTCATTCCATCCACGTTTGTGTACCAAACCTTCAGCTTCTTTTCTATCACTGTGGTCCTGCGAGAATATTGGGGTTGGGGGAGAGCCTTGGGGGGGCCTATGGGGGGCTGTGGTGTGGGTGGGGTCAGAATGCCCATAAGGGGCAGCTGTTGGGGTGAGGTTTGTGATGTGGGGGTTGGTGGCAGAGGGAACAGTGTGTGGGTTTTGGTTTAGATTGCTCAGTTGCGTTGGGATTGTCGCAGTTGGAGTCTTTCTGTGGGAGTTTGTGCAGGGTGTTTGCCCTTCCTCCTGTGTCTGGGTCCTGCTCATCTTCATCATTGCCTCTCATTCCTCGTTGCATCTCTGTACCCTCTCTTTCAGTGTAGTTCTTTCTTCTTGTGTTTTGTCGCGATCGAGGTATACTGTCTGGTACCCCGGTTTGTCCCTCAGTTGTGCTTTCTCTTGCAGGATCCTAGTTCAAGCTGATTCTTCCTTGAAAATTACTTTGACAGGCCGTTTCCTTCCACTCGCAAACCACTCAATTCTCTGAAAATTTGTCACCTGGGTCATATCGCCCTCGCCTATTGTTTTCATGATGCCTTCGATCATTTTTTCCTTCTGTTTTATTTCTCTGAAGTTTTCCCCTTTGGCTTCTTGGAGCCCGTAGACAAAAACTGACCTCTCCCTTTCCTCCTCCCACTGAGTCTCCATTTGCATCCTCTGAGGTGTTTTAGCTCCTTCCATTGAAATGTTCTTGCCTTCAATCCCTGTCCTATCTGAAACTTCTATGCTCAGTGAACTGTCTTTCATGATCAGCTGTTCCTTGCTACTGCAGTTGGCTGTTAGAGTCTCTGCATATAACATACCTTCATTGTCTTCAGACCTGTCATTTGATCTTAGTGTGTTCCTCGTCTTTTCCCTGGCCCCACGTGGGTCTGATAGGGCCGTCGCGTACGGCATATCTCCTTTGTTTCTTACCGTCCCCTTGTCTGTGCCTGATATAGAATTTCGTGATGTCGCATCTGAATTGTCATTTGTCATATGTGTGTGTAGGTTTGTGTGTGTGTGTAGGTTTGTGTGTGTGTGTAGGTTTGTGTGTGTGTGTGTAGGTTTGTGTGTAGGTGTGTGTGTAGGTGTGTGTGTGTAGGTGTGTGTGTGTAGGTGTGTGTGTGTGTGTAGGTGTGTGTGTGTAGGTATGTGTGTGTGTAGGTGTGTATGCAGGTGTACTAACCTAGTTATCTCAGCTCCTGGTCCCGCCTCTTCACTGGCCGCTACTCAGTCACACTACCCGCTCCGTGAGCTTCATCATACCTCTCCTTAAACTATGTATAGATCCTGCCTCCACTACATCACTTCCCAGACTATTCTACTTCCTATGACTGAAGAAATACTTCCTGACATCCCTGTGGTTCATCTGAGTCTTCAACTTCCAACTGTGACACCTTGTTGCTGTGTCCCATCTCTGGAACATCCGATCTCTATCCACCTTGTCTATTCCTCTCGGTATTTAATATTTCGTTATCATATCCCTATATCTCTCCTGTCTTCCAGTGTCGTCAGGTTGATTTCCCTTAACCTCTCCTCGTAGGACATACCCCCTTAGCTCCGGGACTAGTCTTGTTGCAAACTTTTGCACTTTCTCTAGTTTCCCTACATGCTTGCCTAGGTGAGGATTCCAACTGGCGCTGCATACTCCAATATGGGTCTCATGTACACAGTGTACAGGGTCCTGAATGACTCCTTATTAAGATGTCGGGATGCTGTTCTCAGGTTTGCCAAACGTCAGTATGCTACTTCAGTTATTTGGTTGATGTGTGCCTCAGGAGATGTGCCCGATGTTATACTCACCCCAAGATCCTATTCCTTGAGTGAGGTTTGTAGTTTCTGGCCCCCCTAGACTGTACTTCGTCTGTGGTCGTCTTTGCCCTTCCCCAATCTTCATGACTTTGCACTTGGTGGGGTTGAACTCCAGGAGCCAGTTGTGGGACCAGTCCTGCAGCCTGTCCAGATCCCTCTGTAGTTCTGCCTGGTCCTCGTTCGATTGAATTCTTCTCATCAACTTCTCATCTGCAAAAAGGGACATTTCAGAGTTTATTCCTTCCGTCATGTCGTTCACAAATACAAGAAACAGTACCGGTCCTAAGATTGATCCCTGTGGCACCCCACTCGTTACAGGCGCCCACTCTGACACCTCACCACGTACCATGACGTGCTGTTGTCTTCCTGACATGTATTCCCTAAACCATTGTAGTGCCTTCCCTGTTATCCCTGCCTGGTCCTCCAGCTTTTGTACTAATCTCTTGTGTTTAACTGTGTCAAACACCTTCTTACAGCCCAAGAAATCGCAATCTACCCACCCCTCTCTCTCTCTTGTCTTACTGCCTTCACCCTGTCATAGAACTCCAGAAGTTTTGTGATGCAGGATTTCCCATCCCTGAAACCGTGTGGTTGTCGTTAAGCTCATTCCTTTCTAGGTGCTCCACCACTCTTCTCCTGATAATCTTCTCCATGACCTTGCATACTATACATATCAGTGACACTGGTCTGTAATTTAATGCTGCCCATCTATCCCCTTTCTTAAAAATTGGAACTACATGTGCTGCCTTCCACGCCTCAGGCAACTGCCCAGTTTCGATAGATTTACTGAAGATTCCTGCTAGCAGCACACGCAGTTCCTCTGCTCCCTCTCTCAGTATCCATGGAGATATGTTTGAGGTATCGAGTTCGTCTAGCAGTTTCTTCACCTCTACCTTGGTTATGTGTATTGTGTCCAGCACCTACTGGTGCACTTTACCTCCACAGTTTGCTGGAAGCATTCCTGACTCTATTGTGAATACTTCTCTAAATCTTTTGTTTAGTTCATCACATACTTCTTGGTCACTCCTCGTCAGCTCCCCTCCTCCTTTCCTCAGCCTGATTACCTGGTCCTTGACTGTTGTTTTTCTCCTAATGTGACTGTATAACAACTTTGGTTCAGATTTGGCTTTTGATGTTATGTCGTTCTCGTATTGCCTCTGGGCCTCTCTCCTTATCCCTGCATATTCGTTTCTGGTTCTTTTGCTCAGCTCCTTGTTTTCTTGAGTCCTTTGCCTTCTATACCTTTTCCATGCTCTAGCACACTTGGCTTTGGCCTCTTTACACCTCCAGTTAAACCATGAGCTCACTCTGGTCTTACCATTTTTTCTATTGCCCTTTGGTATGAATCTTTCCTCTGCCTCCCTGCACTTAGTGGTCACTATTTCCATCATTTCATTTACTGTCTTTCCATCTAGTTCTCTTTCCCACTGCACTTCATGCAGGAAACCTCTCATTCCTATGTAGTCCCCTTTTCTGAAGTTCGGTTTCTTTCTTTGTTCTCGTGCTGCTGCATTCTCCACTGTTAACTCTACAAGATATTCAAAACTCAAGACATCATGATCACTAGCGCCAAGGGATCTTTGGTGGGTGATATCCCCTATGTCTGAACTATTCAAGGTGAATATGAGATCCAGCCTTGCTGCAACATCCTCTCCTCTCTCTCTGGATGTATCCCTAACATGTTGGTGCATGAAGTTCTCCAATACAGTCTCCAACATCTTAGCCCTCCATGTTTCTGGTCCCCCATGTGGCTCTAGGTATTCCCCAGTCAATCTCTTTATGATTGAAATCCCCCATTGTAAGCAATTTTGTCCTACCCATATGAACCCTCCTGGCCACTTCAGCTAGTGTATCCACCATTGCCCTATTGTGCAAATCATACTCTTCTTTTTTCCTCCTGCTGTTAAGTGGTGGGTTATACATCACTGCTATCATCACCTTTGGACCCCCAGTCTGAAGTGTTCCTACAATGAAGTCGTCTGTTTCCCTCCTTTTCATTTCTCCCATCTCCTCAAAACTCCACTGGTTTTTTGAGCAATGCTACTCCTCCCCCTCCTCTGTTCTCTCTGATTTTCTTCATAATCTGATACCCAGGTGGAGAAATTGCATCTGTTATCATCCCTGTAAGTTTTGTCTCTTGTTAGTGCTATGATGTCAGGTGATGCATCAATGATGCGTTCTTGCCACTCTTCACTCTTATTTGTTATTCCATCTGCATTGGTGTACCATACATTTAGCTTCCTTTCCATTACTGGATTTTGGGAGATGGATGAGGAAGGTGCAGGGTGGGAAGGTGGGAGGCAGGGCACAATATTATGGAAGGCTGCTGTGATGGTGGAATTAGTGCTTAGGGGGGTGGTGGCTATGGCGTGAGGTTCGTTTCTGTTTACTGTGTTTGATTGATATGTGGTGACAGGGGTTGAGAGGTTTCTGTAAGCATTTGTGTTTGATGTTCCGTCCAAGGCTGAGCTTTCCTGTCGCTTTTTCCTTCCACTGGTTTTGCCTTGCTCTCACTTTCAGTTGTTCCCTTTTCTTTCGTGTTCTGTCTCGATTGAGGAACACTTTTTGATAATCTGTAGAGTCCTTTAACAGTGGTTTCTGTTGTAGTATCCTGTTCCGTACCACATCTGTCTTGCATGTCAATCTGATTGGTCGATTTTTTCCCCTCAAATACCCCCCAAGTCTGTGAAAATTTTCTACCTGAGACATGTCTCTCTCTCCTGTTATTGCAATGATGTTCTTAATCTCTGTCTTCTCCCAATACTTTCTTTCATCATAGGTCTGCCCTTCAGCCTCCTGAATAATTATTGACTTCTCCCTCTCCTCTTCCCATTTCTTTTCCCTCTGTATCTCTGGATCTGATTTAAGCATCTCCTTTGCTGTTTCCCTAATTATCTCCCGTACACCATGATGGCCTGATATTACTGCTGCTAAAGACTGCTTAGCTCCATCCCCTCCTTCAGTCCCCTCGTTGCCTGCTGATGTTCCCATTTCATTCATCTTGCTCCTTTCGGACCTCATTTTTATATCCTGCTTCAGCACATCCATTTCTTCCTCCAATCTCTGTATCTTTGCCTCAGCTACTACAGCTCGTGATTCCCACTTCTTGCTCTCTGCAGATATTTGCTCTAACATGTTATTGCAAACATCGTTTAACCTTTTCTCTCATTGTTGTTCCATTTTGTTCTTGAGCCGCTCTACCCATTCTTCATTTTCCGACAAGCCATCATCAGTTCCCTTACCTTTACGTCCTCCCTTTTGAGATCCGATTTTGTTTTTAGCCTGGTGGGATGTTCTAGCTGCTTCAGCTTATCGTAAAAATGTGTTTGGTGGGGGGGATTTATGAGCTAATGTGTTAGGTTAGGTTTGTGTGTGTGTGTGTGTGTGTGTGTGTGTGTGTGTGTGTGTGTGTGTGTGTGTGTGTGTGTGTGTGTGTGTGTGTGTGGTGTGTGTGTGTGTGTGTGTGTGTGCATGTGTATGTGTGTGTGTATGTGTGTGTGTGTGTGTAAGTGTATGTATGTGTGTGTGTGTGTGTGTGTGTGTGTGTGTGTGTGTGTGTGTGTGTGTGTATGTGTGTAAGTGTATGTGTGTGTGTATATGTGTGTGTGTGTGTGTGTGTGTGTGTGTGTGTGTGTGTGTGTGTGTATGTATGTGTGTGTGTGTGTATATGTATATGTATGTGTGCGCGTGCGCACGCGCTTTTATCTTAGTCTTAAAAAAAGGTGGAGGGCTCATATATCACACTAGGCTACGCTACTCTTTTAAGATTATAGAATTATTTCACACTTAATTCCTTATTAATATACACTAATATATACTACTATAATATTTACTGTGTACACTTGTGTTTGTTTGTGTGTTTATTAGCTTGTCGTTCTTTGAAAAAGAGGGGAAGGGGGGTCACGTTAACAAATTATTGTTGTTGCTGTTGTTGTTGTTCTTGGCCCGGATCTTTGAACACTAGGCTATGTTACTTTTTTGATTACAGAATTATTTCTCACACAATTCCTTATTAATATCTACTAACATTTACTATAATAATAATTACTGGTGAACACGTGTGTTTGTATGTACGTACTCGTTTACTAGCTTGTCGCTGTCGGAAAGACGGCAGGGGGGAGGGGTCACTAGGCTACAAAGCTCTTCTGAAGATATTTAGATAATTTACTAAACATTATCAGGGTTTCCCCTATCTCATGGCACTGAAAGTTAGGGAGAGAGTGATGGTATAGCATACAACCGGCAAGGCAGACACTGAGACTAGACACCAACCAAAAACTAACCACACATAGACAAGTGATGTCTGCACAGTGGAGGTTCCTGGTGGTGGCTGATATCAAGTCCTTCACTTTGTAACTCCTTCAGGAACTTGATCATGCATTCAATTTTTATTTTTTTTTTATTAAGACTTGGTATTCACTCTTTTTTCTTTAGTACAGTATTATGGTCATAACAAATCTGATGATATTAACTACATTCACAACACCAACAGCTGGGGATTGACTAATTTTTTCTTACTTTCAGTATTTACTTAATCACTCGTTTATGACCTTATCACTACACTGCTGCTATAACCGACCAATATCTTCATTTATTAATATTTACGATCACACCGTTGACCCAGTTAACTATGTTTGGATATTTTGTGTCAACACTGGTGCCAGCAGCCTGATCAGCTGACTGCTACCCTCCCTCACTCAGCATTCATTCAAATTTAAATTGTAAAATTCTTGGTCTTATCACATTATTCGCGTTCTTGAAAGCTGTTACACTCTTGTAGGTATGATCACTGATTCACTCACGCACGATGACCGCTAATAATATCTTAGGACAGCCACTAGAACGCTTAATCCTGGGAGCACTATTTAGCGATACTACTTCACGTGTGTGTGTGTGTGTGTGTGTGTGTGTGTGTGTTAGTTACCATTTTGTCCTAGGCACATGTCGATTAGACACTAGGCCTGCTGTATATGCAAGTGTGTGTGTGTGTGTGTGTCGTGTGTGTGTGTGTGGTGTGTGTGTGTGTGTCGTGTGTGTTTGTCGTGTGCGTGTGTGTACACTAAATAAGCTGTGTTTGTAAAGATCAAGTTTTAACTCCTGGTCCCTGCCTCTAAAGCTTCATTGACAGGTATTAGTTGTTTATCATCTCTTCATCCAAATCATGCCGCCTCCTCCTCTTAAAACTGTTAACAGCACAATATTCAGTTTGCCTCGCCCACCTCCACATTTAGTTCAATCCACTTCACTGCTACCCTGACACTTAGAAAGTGCTCCCTAACATTCTGTGACTCAACTGTGATTTAGCTTCCATGTCAACTTGCTCTTGGTCCATACATTTCAGTCTTTATCGGCTCCATCAGCTCTCCCAAGTAGTAACTGAATGTAGTAATTCATGTCTCCCCTTATGTATGTACATACATGCAGAACATTTAAATTCTCAACAATGTTTGAAGCTGCCAAAAATTAGCACTTGAATAATAAAAATTAGTATGAAGAGTTAAATGTAATCTACATCAGCTCACTTTCTTAGTACAGTAGTAGTCCCACCAGTAGTCACATTACTGGTAAATCACTTTATTTGAGTATCTTACTGATTTATTGCAGGCACTAACAATGTTTTTCCTATGAAATAGAGTACTAACAAAATATGGTGCTACAAGTAATATCCCAAACACTAGTGTTTGCATTCTCTCACTGTATATAAAAATAAATTTGATTAAGCAAGAAAATAATTAATAATTTTGATTATCTATTCCAATGAGTGCGACCTCCACAATGTGTGTGTGTAGGTGTGTGTGTGTGTGTGTGTAGGTGTGTGTAGGTGTGTGTGTAGACGTGTGTAGATGTGCGTAGATGTCTTATTTCTGTTACCTTGACACAGTATTTAACATCTCTTAAGCCGTACTGGTTGTCGTTTATAAACCCACTCTTTCTTAGGTGTTTCACCACTCTTTTCCAGAAAATCTTATCCGTAACATTACAGTAACAATGATCTGTAGTTTAATGCTATCTGTTTTTCTATTTTCTTTAAAATTGATGTGTGTAGATGTATGTAGGTGTGTGTGTGTGTGTGTGCACGCGCGCGCGCGCGTGTGTGTGTGTGTGTGTGTGTGTGTGTGTGTGTGTGTGTGTAGTGCAGTGTGTTGCTTTACTGCCATATCCAGAGTTGTGCAGAGTTCTCTCTCTACTGCTCTTAACATCCTATAAATAAAGTATATAAATATATATATATACAACAACTAAGCTCTTAATATGCTACATAACAACAGCGAAAAGTAAAAATAATTCACTCGCTTTCGTGATCTCTAACGCTGTTTGTACTTGATAATGTGAAAGATCACGAAATCGGTTGGAATATTGCTATGTATGTATATATTTCATGCCGAATAAGACACATTGGTCAATTACGGCAAACTGCCTTAAGCTGACTATTTAAAAAAACAAAAAAACTGAAACGTTTGATACATTTTTCGTTTAAATCGGTATAAATTATATTGCAATTAAACTCAGAGACCTCACTTAACTTTGTTACAAAGAATGTAATTAAATTTAGCCTAATCCTACAAATTTATCTCAGGTTTGTTTAAATTTATTTAAGTTTTTAATTAATATTAATATGTTTATCCCGTTATGCTCTGACTGAATTTTAAATATTTAATGTATGGACAATTTTCACTGTGGTTATTCAGCAAAATATCCGTTGATTTTTAATAAGATTTAATAAAATTCAGACTAGTGGAGAGACAGTCGAGGTTACCAACTATATGTTATATAGACTTAACAAACAGAACATATAACGTGTAACTATATGTTATATTTTCTAACTGCGGAATCTGTGTGTTATGTAGATTCCGCAGATTAAGAAATGCTACCTGGCAAGTGCTACTACACTCAGCTATAGCACTGTAAGAAAGATTATACATATGAAATTTTATACGACAGTGAAATTTATGGTTCATAAACTCCATGTCTTGAAGATGTACTTTAATTCTAAAAGAAAAAATATTAAGACTGAACAAAATAAAGAAGATTAAAAACGACACGAGGCGTTGTTTAAATACGAGATCTGATTTAAAAAACAACTTAATCAGTGGCAGAGAGTGAGATAGGGGGAGAGAGGGAGAGGGTGTGAGAGGGAGAGGATGTGAGAGGGAGAGGATGTGAGAGGGATGATGTTGAGGGAGAGAGGGAGAGGGTGTGAGAGGGAAGATGTTGAGGGAGAGAGGGAGAGGAAGTGAGAGGGAAGATGTTGAGAGAGGGAGAGGGTGTGAGAGGGATGATGTTGAGGGATAGGGTGTGAGAGGGAAGATGATGAGGGAAAGGGTGTGAGAGGGAAGATGTTGAGGGAGAAAGGGAGAGGGTGTGAGAGGGAAGATGTTGAGGGAGGGAGGGAGAGGGTGTGAGAGAGAGAGAGGGTGTGAGAGGGAAGATGTTGAGGGGGAGAGAAAGAGAGAGGAGTATACACCTAAAAAATAAATAAGCAGCCAGAGCCAAACAAGTGATGGAACACCAACCAAACAGGTGATGGAACACCAACCAATCAAGTGATGCAACACTAACCAAACAGGTTAAGGAACACCAACCAAACAACAAATTGTGGCATGCAAAGAGTACGTAACCTTTATTCGGAGCATGTACACACCCTCATTGAAAGGCTATCTCCCCAACCAGCGAACTAGTACTAGGGTCGAACGATGGGGCCCCATCGTTCGATCAGTACCCAGGTTCAGCCAATGAGAAGGTGGGTCTGGCAATCGTAGAGGTGTTGTGGTCACCACCCACCTGTCTCCCCTTGTCATTTCCATACTAGAACTGGCTAAGCACGGTTGTCCATTCTGTCTCCAGGCTGTGTCATGGCCTTGCCTAAACCGTGTTGTACACATACATTTCCACCTGTATATAGTGTACATACGTGTAAATAATCACTATTGAGCTTGAAGAAAAATATATTTAACAGGCATTATTGTCCCTGGGTTGTAATACAAGTGATGGAACACCAACAAAACAAGTGATGGAACACCAACGAAACAAGTGATGGAAGACCAACCAAACAAGTGATGGAAGACAACCAAACAAGTGACGGAAGACCAACCAAACAAGTGATGGAAGACCAACCAAACAGGTGATGGAACACCGCCCAACCAAACAAGTGATAGAACACCAACCAAACAGGTTATGGAACACCAACCAACCAGACAAGTGATGGAACACCAACCAAACATGTGATGGAACACCAACCAAACAGGTGATGGAACACCAACCAACCAGACAAGTGATGGAACACCAACCAAACAAGTGATAGAACACCAACCAAACAGGTTATGGAACACCAACCAACCAGACAAGTGATGGAACACCAACCAAACATGTGATGGAACACCAACCAAACAGGTGATGGAACACCAACCAACCAGACAAGTGATGGAACACCAACCAAACAAGTGATAGAACACCAACCAAACAGGTTATGGAACACCAACCAACCAGACAAGTGATGGAACACCAACCAAACATGTGATGGAACACCAACCAAACAGGTGATGGAACACCAACCAACCAGACAAGTGATGGAACACCAACCAAACATGTGATGGAACACCAACCAAACAGGTGATGGAATACAAACCAAACAGGTGATGGAACACCAGACAAACAGGTGATGGAACACCAACCAAACATGTGATGGAACACCAACCAAACAGATGATGGAACACTATCCAAACAGATGATGAAACACCAACCAAACCGGTAATGGAACACCAACCAAACAAGTGATGGAACACCAGCCAAACAAATAAGTGATGGAACACCAACCAAACAGGCGATGGAACACCAACCAAACAGGCGATGGAACACCAACTAAACGGGTGATGGAACACCAACCAAACAAGTGATGGGAGTTAATGCTGGGGTGTACAACACGGGAGTTAATGCTGGGGTGTAGAACACGGGAGATAACGCTGGGGTGAAGAACACAGGAGTTAATGCTGGGGTGTAGAACACGGGAGATAATGCTGGGGTGTAGAACACAGGAATGAATGTTGGGGTGTAGAACACAGGAATGAATACTGGGGTGCAGAACACGGGAATGAATGCTGGGGTGCAGAACACGGGAATGAATGCTGGGGTGCAGAACACGGGAATGAATGCTGGGGTGCAGAACACGGTAGATAATGCTGGGGTGTAGAACACGGGAGATAATGCTGGGGTGTAGAACACGGGAGATAATACTAGGGTGTAGAACACGGGAGATAATATTGGGGTGTAGAACACGGGAGTTAATGCTCGGGTGTAGAACATGGTAGTTAATGCTGGGATGTAAAGGTTGGGAGTTAAGGGGTATAGAAGATGGGAGTTAAGGGGTGTACAAGACGGGAGTTAAGGGGTGTACAAGACGGGAGTAAACGGGTGTAGAAGACGGGAGTTAAGGGGTGAAGAAGACGGGAGTTAAGGGGTGTGCAAGACGGGAGTTAAGGGGTGTACAAGACGGGAGTTAAAGGGTGTAGAAGATGGGAGTTAAGGGGTGTAGAAGACGGGAGTTAAAGGCTGTAGAAGACGGGAGTTAAGGGGTGTAGAAGACGGGAGTTAAGGTGTGTAGAAGACGGGAGTTAAGGGGTGTAGAAGACGGGAGTTAAGGTGTGTAGAAGATGGGAGTTAAGGGGTGTAGAAGATGGGAGTTAAGGGGTGTAGAAGACGGGAGTTAAAGGTTGTAGAAGACGGGAGTTAAGGTGTGTAGAAGACGGGAGTTAAGGGGTGTAGAAGACGGGAGTTAAGGTGTGTAGAAGACGGGAGTTAAGGGGTGTAGAAGACGGGAGTTAAGGTGTGTAGAAGACGGGAGTTAAGGGGTGTAGAAGACGGGAGTTAAGGTGTGTAGAAGATGGGAGTTAAGGGGTGTAGAAGACGGGAGTTAAGGGGTGTAGAAGACGGGAGTTAAGGGGTGTAGAAGACGGGAGTTAATGGGTGTAGAAGATGGGAGTGAGAGCAATAAGGGCCGGGTGCGGGATCAGCACCAAAGTCTTCTGGGTAAAACGTGACCAAAACATTTCTTAACATGTGAAAAATCTCACAAAAAAGCTGTCAAGAAATTTATAATAAATTATGCCATTGAAAAATATACCAGAACGTGTACATTAGGTAAACTTTACCAGCATTGTTTACCTTTCACACGGGGCTAGGTGGTATCCTGATACCGCTGAAGGGCTCCTGATACAAGGAACTATGCAATAAAGTGCAATTAATAAAAAAAAATGTCTTCTTCAGCTTCCTGTATAATAAAGGGTCATAGTGGGCTGTTTTCTGAACGCTTTCCAGCCTTTCCTTAGAGTTTACTGCCCACACCCCCTTCCATCCCTGCTTCCCGCCCTCCCTCCTCCAGACCCGAATTCTAAAAATATCACCTAAGGGAAAGGAGGTATTGCCCAAAATTGGAAACACTGATTTAGACAATGTAAGTTGTTGACCTAACATACAGCTAGCTGAAGAATATTTAAACAAAAGGAATGATGTACTGCAGCGTTTTCAGCTAATCCACTTTCTTCTTGTTCTCACTATTCCATTCTATCTCTTCACTTTCACTCTCGTGGCTCTGACATACCCCATTCTTTCTAATGGCTCTGACCTACCCCACTCTTTCTAATGGCTCTAACCTACCTCACTCTTTCTAATGGCTCTGACCTACCCCACTCTTTCTAATAGCTCTGACATGCCCCAGTCTTTCTAATGGCTCTGACCTATCCCACTCTTTCTAATGGCTCTAACCTACCTCACTCTTTCTAATGGCTCTGGCCTACCCCACTTTTACTAATGGCTCTGACCTACCCCACTCTAATGGCTCTGACCTAACCCACTCTTTCTAATGGCTCTGACATGCCCCAGTCTTTCTAATGGCTCTGACCTATCCCACTCTTTCTAATGGCTCTAACCTACCTCACTGTTTCTAATGGATCTGACCTACTCCACTCTTTCTCCTGGCTCTGACCTACTCCACTCCTTCTCCTGGTTCTCACTCCACTCTTTCGTCTGGTTCTCACTCCACTCTTTCGTCTGGTTCTCACTCCACTCTTTCGTCTGGTTCTCACTCCACTCTTTCGTCTGGTTCTCACTCCACTATTTCTCCTGGTTCTCACTCCACTATTTCTCCTGGTTCTCACTCCACTATTTCTCCTGGTTCTCACTCCACTATTTCTCCTGGTTCTCACTCCACTATTTCTCCTGGTTCTCACTCCACTATTTCTCCTGGTTCTCACTCCACTATTTCTCCTGGTTCTCACTCCACTATTTCTCCTGGTTCTCACTCCACTATTTCTCCTGGTTCTCACTCCACTCTTTCGCCTGGTTCTCACTCCACTCTTTCGCCTGGTTCTCACTCCACTCTTTCGCCTGGTTCTCACTCCACTCTTTCGCCTGGTTCTCATTCCCTTTCTCCTGGTTCTCACTCCACTCTTTCGCCTGGCTCTCACTCCACTCTTTCGCCTGGCTCTCAGTCCACTCTTTCGCCTGGCTCCCAGTCCACTCTTTCGCCTTGCTCTCAGTCCACTCTTTCGCCTGGCTCTCAGTCCACTCTTTCGCCTGGCTCTCAGTCCACTCTTTCGACTGGCTCTCGGTCCACTCTTTCGTCTGGCTCTCACTCCACTCTTTCGACTGGCTCTCACTCCACTCTTTCGACTGGCTCTCACTCTTTCGACTGGCTCTCACTCCACTCTTTCGACTGGCTCTCACTCCACTCTTTCGACTGGCTCTCACTCCACTCTCTCGACTGGCTCTCACTCCACTCTCTCGACTGGCTCTCACTCCACTCTCTCGACTGGCTCTCACTCCACTCTCTCGACTGGCTCTCACTCCTCTCTCTCGACTGGCTCTCACTCCACTCTCTCGACTGGCTCTCACTCCACTCTCTCGACTGGCTCTCACTCCACTCTCTCGACTGGCTCTCACTCAACTCTCTCGACTGGCTCTCACTCAACTCTCTCGACTGGCTCTCACTCCACTCTTTCGCCTGGTTCTCACTCCACTCTTTCTCCTGGTTCTCACTCCACTCTTTCTCCTGGTTCTCACTCTCCACTCTTTCTCCTGGCTCTCACTCCACTCTTTCGCCTGGTTCTCATTCCCTTTCTCCTGGTTCTCACTCCACTCTTTCTCCTGGCTCTGACCTACTCCTTTCTTCTTCTCATCAATCTCTCCCGTGAAACAAATTATGCAGCAACTGATCTAATTATAGACTCCTCATCAACGTTTTTATTTTATTGCGACAGCTCCCGCTTGCATACCCTTCAAAGTATTTTGTTGTGAGGAGAGATTATTTTGATTCTGAAGAGACTGACGTCAAACTGCAGTTGCTCGCCTAAGTCTGAAGGAAATTCATCGGCTGCCTTAATGTCTTCATAAAATGCTTGTTCTGAAAATTCTTAATTAATTAATGTTGGAACTTAACAGAGTGACTGCGGTTTGAATCCTATCACTCCATGGTTGTGGTTAATGTTGAGGAGCACACTTTTGCCTTCCAGGATAAGGTCAGCACCTTGCTATGGCGTGTCCAGTAGAAATTTTATGAAAACGAGCTTGCTACGAAATTGGCGAGATGTACAAAACTGCGCTACCAAACCTGGTGAGATCTGCAAAACTGTGAATCGAATTCTAATTTCTGTGTTGCAGTCTGTGTTTGTTTACACTTACTAAATTCCTTGTGGTATGCTCGCTGTACCCATGCTCTTTATTACTGGCACCTATAGAGTCTGCTGAGTCTCTGCTCTCGTCGGAAGGAATTTTGGTGTGCAAATTTGGAAGCAATTTCTCTAGAAATTCAAGACATTCAGAGCAAATCGTTAGTGATTTTGTACACAGATGAATCATTCTGCATAGTGTATAACACCCAGTTTATCAACATTGCTGAATTCACAAGTCACAGACAACTGATCACACAGTAGTGTTAGTGCGACACACGCCTGAGATACCCATAAGCATCCAAGACAGTTTGAAGCTGGGAGAATATTTAACCTAACCTCGTAAAACCCTTCGTAAAAAAAGTAACTAAAAAGTAGAGCGGACCACTGCAGCAAAGTTATTAAGAGCAAACTAAGAAAGATAATAAAGAAAATCACTGGAAAACACTAAAACGTATAAACGAAATAACATTTTGGAGGAGAGAATATAATTGCATTATACAAACTCAATAAGCAAAACGACACGGAATATTTCCCACACACGATAAATCATTTCGTGCTTACACGCAGTATTTTCTGATTGTTGATGAATTGGCTGGAAGGAAATTTTGAGAGTTGATGAGCGCTTTCACCTAACAGATATTCAGCGCTTCTGGCGGTAAGAAAAGTCATAGTAAAAATTAAGTTATAAAAATAAAAGTCACTAGCATAAAGTATGCAACACAAATAACACACTGATAAAATTCTGTCCGTTAAAAAGTTAAATAACGTTGTTAAAACACTTTCCTAAAGTTGTCTGAGGTTGCTACGAGGTTGTAGTGCAGCCACAACCATCGTCACCATACTCACATAAACTACACTCTCTCAGGTTTTGAAGGATAGTTATAATACTACCTGTATTATAATTAAGGTCAAGTGGTAAACCCGTACATGTCATATACAATACCTGGAGAAAGGGAGGGAATCAGTTACGGTCTGATGTAACGACTGTACCTATGTGCATTATTAAATATTTATAAGTATAAAAGTTTAACAAATAATATTTACTGTTAAGACTGTTATAACAAGAGTTACCTATCATTGTTTGACAGGATATCTAGACTCTTTTATAACTACCCACATTATTTTATCCATATTTACCTGGAACTACTTGCACTGTGTCGACTGGGGGTACTGAGTTCCACACTTTCATACTCGTGTGTCTGTCTTTTATATAATTAGTATATTTTTTAATACCGACTGTGGATTGATATACTTACATTTGGCATATTTGTGATAAACTAGTCATTCATCAAACATTACTTCACTTATATTCTGTATCGTGAAATATTTATCATGCGGACAAATATATTTGTACACGATGTTTATATCCAGTAAAGATAAGTGCATATTACTCTTCTTATTTTACCAAATCTTTAGACCAGTGAGTACAAGTGAGATTTTCGGTTTATAACCTCAACATGGTTTGCCTACAACAGGCCCTTGAAGTAGAAGCAAGAATGCTTCACATTATCTGGATTAAAAACCCTTCGCCTGGATAAGGCACTCTCATTGTAGACTTGCAAATTCAGATAAAAGAAATATCTGTAACACGACTTGTTGACTCAAGTTCTAGTGTTAAGGGAGCTTCTTGAGCGAACGCGGTTTCCTCAATCATAACTTTCTCAACGGAATATTTAACACCCGAAGCGAAAAGTTCCATTTACTAAGAGCATCTTAAGATAACACTCGCGGTAGCTGGAAATATAATATTTTTAAAGTCAAAGTTCACTAAAATCCGATAAAATCCCTAAAACGAAAATGAAATTTGGATATAAGAGCATAAGAACCTTTACCAGTACGATAAAAATAAAATGAAATGATGCCAATACTACTATTGATAATAATAATAATAACATAATAATAATAATTAATATTTTTATCACATGATAATTATAATAATCCTAAGTGTGAGCCCTAGTTGCTGAGCCTTTTGTGTATCTACATGATCTGGCGCTACTGCCCACAACATGATATGTTGTGTATAAACTAAGCGAGAGTAGAAATGTATTAGTGGAAGAAAACTTGTGAGTGAACATGTAGGGGTGGGAGTGGTGGGGATAGGAGTGGAGTGGGAGCTGCAAGGTGTGGTGATTACAGTATGGGAAGTAACTTGGCTGCGAAGCTTGGTGACAGAAAAACGTATTGGGAGTACAGCAGAAATAATGCATCACCCAAACTGCTCCAAGGAGAAAGATGTATTTTGCTGTTTTAATTATATACATGCATATGGTAACTATTAACATTTTGTTTTAAGCAGGTTATTGTTTTAACGTTTACGTGTACTATAATATTAAACCCAACCAGAAGTGTCACGCTCGGTATACCAAGGTAAACAGGAGTGAATAATAAAGAACACTCAATCTGGGTGTACAATATATAATTACAGTTAAATGAAGAGGTCAATAAAGTGCCAGTGGTAAACCACCTCTTCTGTTTAATACAACTGGTTTTTGCATGTATTAATGTTGGTAGAATTACCGACAATATTTTAGGTACAAGGACACAAGCTTTATCAAGCCGTTACAGCTTGATAAAGCTCCTGGAGAGCGAAACGTTGCCACAATATAATGTCACATTAATTGCACTGGTTTTTGCTTGTTTATATTAAGTGAGCGTGAGTCATCCAGTGAAATATAAACATATTATTTTTAAGTAAAGTGAATGATATTACGTAAACCAAGTTCGCCCTGTTAGACGCGGGAAGGATGGGCGGGAGGAGATAGTATTTTGTAGGTGATAATAAAAGACCTGAGTTTGTGTACAAGGAAACCTGTCCTCCTCACAACCCTGCTTCCCTTAGCGTGGTTGTCACCGTCACTAAGAGCCAATATCTTAAACCCAATTTGCCTGCCAACTCAAATTATAACGAATATACTTAACGCATAACACAGCACAGCAGGTCAATGTAAGAGACCTAGAATAACTATGTCATAAGCTGAAGAAACACAATAGTTTTACTGTTAGAACCGAAGACAACCTAGAATGAATGAGTTCTGTCGTAAGAAGAGACGCCAAGCTGTGATTTAACACACTTGTAATCCAGACTGGAACATTGCAGGTATAAACCTTGGTAAATAATACAGATAGAGAGGTTAAAAGAGACACGTGAGCAAACACTACGACATATTTATAATTTTTTTTCGTTTAATATGTCCTACTGTTTGCTCACGTGTCTTTCGGAATATTACTGTACGCTAAGAATGAGGAGAATGGACAGAGAACCTTCACTGTGTGACTCCATGTAAACTATTGATGTCCACAAAATCTTGCCACTTGTATTACCTTAAACACGGAGGGGGAAATATACTTCATAAATGAAAATCTGGAAGAACATGTTAAATATCTACATATTGTAATAACCACAAAGGAAAACGAGAAGCACGATAGGCTCTGTAAAACAGTTGTAAAAGAAACTTTATAAACGTAAAGAGTCCAAGGCAGTTTAATACCCTACCATCAAATAAAATCTGGAGTTACGAACCCCATGAATTGTCTTTATGAGGAATCTTCGTAATCTGCTGTAAGCCATTTATGATCAACCTGTGGTACAGGAACAGTGATCCTTGTAAGCAACTTAAGGTAATTTTCGTTTTCCATTTATAAATATTGATGAATAAGCATTCTTTTGCTTATAATAACACTTATCCTTTATTGCTATTAAACTCCTGTGTATCTACATGAGCTTCCGTCTACCCTTCATGACTAATAACTCTCACCATAATAGTTCATTACCGTGCCTTCCAACTTGGCTACCCTTTATGGCTAGTAACTTCCTATCATAGTTCATTACCATGCCTTCCAACTTCAAAGGTTCCCTTCTACTTTTAATAATCTTCCCCTCGTCTTAATTTTCACTGCTCCAAACCTATTCATCTCCAATAGTTTTTGCCTCTGCATCTTCTACTCTCTTCCCTCTGTCCACCTCATATTCTTTCATCACCCACACTCATGTCCTTGCCGTTTCCCTCTTTTTTCCATTTTAAACATACAAATCTTTAATTTCTCCACAATTTTTCTCCTTATTCCTTCTGACAAAAGTTCAGAATTTCCATGTTCCCCCCTTTTCCCTTCTGCCTTTCAGTTACGTCATTCACAAATCGCCTGTGTCCTAGTTTCTCTGTAATTCACGAACACTGACAGTATGCTAGCGTCTCTGTCATTCATAAACACTGTGAATGACAAAGATACAATCAAACACCGCCTGTGTGCCAGCCAGTAGCCTAGTTTCCAATATTAACAAACCTTCTCTTCCGTTTCCATTAGAATGTTCTCACTGTCCGCCCCATTTCCTCAGATTTCCTTGCCCACACATGCACCCGAACAAGCTCTGTACGGCGGAGCACAACAAACGCGTAAAGTTAGATGTTTTGGGCCAAATATTCTTCTGGAAATGCGTCAGCCTCCTGGAAATAGATAATCTTCCTAGATGTGTAGTTCTGGTTCCATTTTCCAATGTACTTCTACGTAAAAAGTCACATTCAACCGGAAACACTTGATTTGTTCAGAAATTTAAGTCATTGCAACTAGAGGTACGGTGCCTGCAATCTAAAGTACGGGTGAGGATTGCAGTTCGGGGGATCATCAGAAATGTGACGTCAGCACACTTCTGGCAAGACAGCAATAAACTAAATGATGGTGAATGTGTTTCCTCTTTTGGATCTACCTGCCTTGGTAGAGACGGCCAGTATGTTAAAAAAAATCCGAAAAACTCTCAGACTGAGGAGCAATGCATTCATTCAGTATTCTTTCAGAAATGTGTTGCATCAATGTATTCCCCGAACTGGGGATGTGCCAAAGTATCGGTATCGGTGAAAAAATGACCGATACCAGCCAATACTTTTTTAAATATCAATGTTACACGTTTGCTTAAAAATATCAAAATTAACACTGTACTGTCTACTTCGTGATTGTGAGCATTACTCATACACACAAACTCATAGGTGAGTACATGCATACACTATCGACAAGTACCTTTGACAATTAGTAACAAACCAATAGGCCAAGTATTGAGTAATGACTTTGCCATTTTAGAAAAAAAATAAGTTATTTAATATTTAACCTTCTAGTTTTATTTAATACCTATTGTGCAATAAGCATTCCCTAATATACTGAACACAGTCATTATAATTTTAAAAACAGCAAAACAAGAAACGTATCGGCCGAAAACTGGTTTATCGGTATCCCCACCCCGAGCCTAGGCAATGTGAGGTGGTCAGGTTTGATCCTAGCTTTGGGAGGGTCCCCAGTTCCTCAGACCAAGAGCCCTTCACCAGCATGAATGCCTCGCAGCGACAATCTTACTATTCGCCTACACATGCTGTAATTACACAAGAACCTTTTAAAGGAAAAATAAGGTTCTCACTATGAAAGCATATAATTAGACTCGGAGTGTAGGATGATCCAATGAAGCATAAAAATGGAAGAGAACAAGGAAAGTAATTAACGGTACTCATCAAACATGCAATAATTTACGTGGAAAATGTTAATGAGCCTGGGGCGAGTCTCCTCACACCCACTGCCTTTCTTAACCTTCAGTATAAAGATACCTGGGCGTTAGTTGATCGTTGTGGGTCACATCCTAAGGAATTGTAAAGTACCACAAACTAATGAGCAACTCTAATGTCTTTCAAATGACTTAATGATGCACAATCTGTGCTCAAAGTGCCAGGAACTGTTTCACTTGTCCGGCAGCTAGAATTTGAAAGAACACTCAGTAAGATCCCCAAGTGAGGTTCTCTGTCACAGACGAAAAAGTTAAGTGTTATCAGTGGGGACAGGGCTCGAAATGACCTTTAAAGTGATATTTTTAGTAGGCAGTAATATGCTAAAAAAAATCTTACAGCACGCACAAGAGATTCAATTTCCTGGACATGTAAATTTAACTTTCTTAAGGTTGTACTAAGATGATGCATTTGCCAACATAAGAAAATTGTAAATTTTGTCTTGTGATGAAGCAACGTATCACAGGATATGGAGAAGCGCAAAGTCCGTGTGTCTGTACTGAGCTGGAGGCCTTTGAAAAATAAAAAAAATCTTGCAATCTCTATGGAATGTAAACGAGAAAGGTACATCATAATTTATACAGAAAATCCTGGAAGGACATGCCCTAAACCTGCACTTCGAAATTACTCAGTATGGAAACAGGAGAGCAGGTAGATGGTGCAAAGTACGTCTACGAATGTCAGTGGTTTCCAACTTTTTAATGCCATCCCTGTATGTATAATAGAGATTAGCAACCTCTGGCTGTCTTCACGAAGAAACATGACAGGTTCCTCAAATCAGTTGTGGGTCGTACGTTGGACTGCGTGCGCTCAACAGTTTGATACACCAGGCCTTGATCCACCAGGAGGCCTGTTCTGGGCCCCTGCCGCGGGGACGTTGACCCCCGGAAACATTCTTCAGGCATGGAAAACGTCCCTACCCACAACTTTACCAGAAATTTAAACAAGTTTGAAAGGTATATGCAGAGATAAGGCGAGAAAAATACTTAAAGGAAAACCAGAGACGAGTAAGCTGGAGCCGACTTATCCAAGTTAGCAAAACGTAAATTTAATGTGAGGGATAAAACTAGAAGAATGTGCATAAAATACAAAATATTAAACTGTTTAATGAGAGCTAGATAAACAAGACTTTAAATTACACATGTCAGAGTATATTTACAAAAAAAAAAAATATATAAATATACGTAACCTAAATTTACGACAGATAATTATAAGTGAGCCTATTTAAATAACCCGAGATGACAGTAAGAAACTATTAATAATCATTAAAATAAAGTAGTAAACACAGATTACGCATCATGAATTTTCAAGGATGTGTAAATGAATTACATTATCCACTCTGGATTGTTCACACAGAGTGCAACGAGCAAGTAGTAGTAGCAGCAACACACACAGCAAGAGGCATTCTTGAGCTTCCCCAGCGCTCGGGCTTAATGCCCAAAGCTGGGGTGTGGCTCCAAAAGGATCCTGTAGTGCTTGCTGCTTTCGCACCTCCTGACATCGTCTGCTGCTATGCAGCTGTCACACCCTGCGAGCCTAGTGTGGGCGGGGTTTGTGGCAGCCCAAGGTGCCTAGCTTCTCCCTCCGAGCCCCGTGGGGGCGGAGGATGGGACTAGGCCTGGGGACAGCTAGTCCCAGAAGATGAGGAGGTACTTTTACCTCCTATGGCAGACACTGGTCCGAGACACTCCCACGACAGGGAGCCAAGGCCGGGCCGGTCGACTGTACCGGCGAATGTACAATAACAACAGTCTGGATTGTCCACATAGCTTAAATAAAAATGAAAGTAAAATGGAGCATAAATAGCAAAACATTTTCTAATAATTTAAAAATTGATAAAATCCTCAAAATTAAAAAAGAAGATATTTGTGTACAGCTGAGGCCATTTATTAAATGTCCTAAACTGTACAAATGCCCTTTTCCCCAGTTTGCAGTGATCACCAGAACATTTACAACCATCTAAATTACAGACCTCTCTCCCTAACAAGTGCAGATGCAAAACAATTGAAGAAACTAATTTGAAAAAAGGATGATAAAGCATTTAGATTGTTAATATTCAGATCAGCTAAAATCCTCTATTTTAAACTGAGGTATTATGGCAAGAGTTTTAAACACTATGCAAGAATGAAATGGATGGACAGATTGTATTTTAATTTAAAATAAGCTTTTATAAGTGTTTTATAAGAGATTAATTTGTACATTATAAAACATAGATGTAAAAAGTAAGTAATTATAATGGATTCGAGAAACTCTTCTTGTACGTTCGATGTCTGCGTACGAAGACAAAATACAGAACAAATTTTTATTGGGACAATGTTTCTCTTTACACTGACGAAAACCAAGTTTGATATCTAAAAGACAGTGTGTGTTTTTAGGAGTCTGAAGATTCGAAATGTAAGAAAGGCACAGAAGAGGAGTTTTCAGAGAACTTAGTTTGAGAGAGAAGTCCGTTAAGCGTCACAAGTAAGTAGTGTTTATGAAATTGTTAAATTACTTTACGTCTACTTCTCGGTATACAATACCGACAAGTAGATAATTAAGACACATGTGCAACAGTAAGGTATCTTTATTCCGAAACGTTTTTCTACCAGTGGGCATACCTGTGACGTCACCATTAATCTTCGCGCCTCACTTCTGGCAGTATAAAAGCTGTTGTCATGATTCAGTGTCACATTAAGACAACGTAGCTGAACACATCTTCAGACTGAACGACTAACCACCTCAACACTTTTTCAAAGATGATGAACTAATCACATCAGTTTTACCTCTCTAGACTGCATATAATGTCTCCATATTAATTAACTCTGCATTCGACTGATAAAGCCTACTGTGCAGGCGAAACGTTTCGGAAGATACCTAACTGATGCACATGTTACTAATCTACGTACCTAATTGTTGCACATGTTACTTATCTACAAGAATGGGCTACGAAAAGTGGAGTGCACGAACCGAAACATGTTAAGTAACTACGAGAATGAGCTACGAAGAATGAAGTGTACAGAGCGAAACGTCCTCGTAAGTCTCTTTTCCTCCAGGTACGGATTATTTGTGAATTAACTTTTTATAATTTATATTGCAAAGAAAAAATCTTAATAGGATTTGTTCCTTACTATTTGTTTGTACGTTGACGCCCTTCCTGGAACTCGCTTTAATATGAAACAGGTTAACCTTGTGGTTTAACCCGTTTGTTTTGAGTCTCAGTACAGCGTCACACGTTTTGTACAACTGAGAAACGAATATTTGCAAATTTAGGAAATTAAGCCTCACTCCGCCCTGTTGACACAAAAAGTTTTATCCTACTTAACGTAAACAGACTTCCTAATTGACATAAACAACCAAACAACAACGTTCCTTCAGCTTAAACAAAAACATTCCTGCAACTTAACATAAACGCACCAGACGGAGAAAACTACAGCAAATGCCATTATAAAACAAACAATACGAACACGTGAATGTGTCGCTAAGATTCACACTTAATTTATATTATGGGTACGAGAGGTAACTGAAATTATAAATGGTTAACAAGCACTGATATAAATGGTTAACAAGCACTGATATAAATGGTTAACAAGCACTGATATAAATGGTTAACAAGCACTGATATAAATGGTTAACAAGTACTATTATAAATGGTTAACAAGTACTATTATAAATGATTAACATTGTTATAAATAGTTAACAAGCACTGATGTAAATGGCTTACAAGTACTTTTATAACGGTACGTAAACAGCTACATTTTAATTATTTATGTGCTTTCCTTCAACGCTCATAGAGTAATTTAGATTAACAGCGTCGTTTGGTTGTCCGGTAAGACCCAAAAACTCGAACGCTAACGACGCAATTTATAACACCGAGGAAGGATTTTTGTATGTGGTAGAGGATGCGCAGGAGGGGAAAGAGGAGGAGATGGGTGGAGGAAGATGGGGAAAGGTAAGAAATAGGATGGGAAGATGAAAACGAACAATGGACTATAAAAAAGAGGACTCGAGGATGAATATAAAGAGGACTGGAAGATTAAAATAAAGAGAACTACAAAATGAAAATGAGAAGGACTGGAAATTGAACGAAGCTTGGAATATAAAACGAAGAGGATGGGAAGAAAATATGAGAAAGAAATAAAACAAACAGGAGGAAAAAATAGACAAGACAAACTTAGAAAATTGCCAAGAAACGTGAACACAACCATGTTGTGTGTCATGTTATAAGTAACGTGAACACAACCATGTTGTGTGTCATGTTATAAGTAACGTGAACACAACCATGTTGTGTGTCATGTTATAAGTAACGTGAACACAGCCATGTTGTGTGTCATGTTATAAGTAACGTGAACACAACCATGTTGTGTGTCATGTTATAAGTAACGTGAACACAACCATGTTGTGTGTCATGTTATAAGTAACGTGAACACAGCCATGTTGTGTGTCATGTTATAAGTAACGTGAACACAGCCATGTTGTGTGTCATGTTATAAATAACGTGAACACAACCATGTTGTGTGCCATGTTATAAGTAACGTGAACAGCTTCAGTATGTGCCATTAACTCCATACAGAAGGAAACTTTTATTGCCCGTATCAAACCAAACACAAAAATTGTTGGGAACGCCTGAAGTTCGTCAAAGCGCTGTCTTCAGCTCGCAGGTGAGAAAAATACACAATTTATGAGAGGCAAACACGACTAATAGACTGTTTATACATTTCAACCTAAACTTGAGGACTTCCTTTTCTGGTAATTTATACACGGAAAACACTAGAGAAGCCGCTGTTAAATCTATATACTGACATTACTCCTCGCAATAACGAGACTCAACAAAAGGTGTAAAATGCGCACCAAGAGTGCTCAGTGCAAAAGATCAAAGACATTTCAGCACTCACTTTAAAGTTCTTCCAGACAATGATGTTTATGTTGGACTACATGCTGCTAACACCATTAGCCTAAATGACTAAGCCATCAACCAGCAGGCGTAGTCAGGGACTAGAACTCGGAGGCGATTACCATTGTAATCATTTACAGGTATAAAGCAAATAGGCTATCAGGCCCAAACAAGACTATACAGGGAAAAAGGTTTAAGGTATGGATAAAATATATAACGAGCCATTTATATTAATTATACACACATCAATACAATTGCCTCGTTCGTAAGGCCAAAGAATAAAGAAAAACGTCCTTCGGAAGAAAATTGCACTGAGTATATCGACAGGCTTATTA
>NC_091350.1:16806357-16933857 GCF_038502225.1 Cherax quadricarinatus | reverse complement strand
TACCACAATGTTGTTCTATGTTGTACTGGGTTACCGCAATGTTGTTCTATGTTGTACTGGGTTACCACAATGTTGTTCTATGTTGTACTGGGTTACCACAATGTTGTTCTATGTTGTACTGGGTTACCGCAATGTTGTTCTATGTTGTACTGGGTTACCACAATGTTGTTCTATGTTGTACTGGGTTACCGCAATGTTGTTCTATGTTGTACTGGGTTACCACAATGTTGTTCTATATTGTACTGGGTTACCACAATGTTGTTCTATTTTGTACTGGGTTACCACAATGTTGTTCTATGTTGTACTGGGTTACCACAATGTTGTTCTATATTGTACTGGGTTACCACAATGTTGTTCTATTTTGTACTGGGTTACCACAATGTTGCAATGGGTTACCACAATGTTGTTCTATTTTGTACTGGGTTACCACAATGTTGCAATGGGTTACCACAATGTTGTACTGGGTTACCACAATGTTGTTCTATGTTGTACTGGGTTACCACAATGTTGTTCTATGTTGTACTGGGTTACTACAATGTTGTTCTATGTTGTACTGGGTTACCACAATGTTGTTCTATTTTGTACTGGGTTACCACAATGTTGCAATGGGTTACCACAATGTTGTTCTATGTTGTACAGTTTTACCACACTACTGTTCTATGCTGGACAGTGTTACCACACTGCTGTTCTATATTGTACAGTGTAACCAAACACACGCCCTAGTAAACTTATATATTGCGCCTCCGTTCACAAATAACGCACACTTCAAGAGGAAAAACATGACGTTTCGGTCCCTCCTGGATCACTGTCAAGTCACAACTGAACAAGAAAAATCCGTGACAAGAAAATAGGTTTTCCTGACCTTTTATGTTTTTTTCTCGTTCAGTTGTGATTCGACAATGATCCTTTGTGTATTATTTGTTTCAGCCACGGTATTGTGACTTCATGTTGTTCCAGCCAAGGTATTGTGACTTCATGTTGTTCCTTCCACGGTATTATGACTTCTTGTTGCAGCCACGGTATTGTGACTTCATGTTGTTCCTGCCACGGTATTGTGACCATGTTGTTCCATCCACGGTACTGTGACTTCATATTGTTCCTGCCACAGTATTATGACATGTTCCATCACGGTATTTTGACTTCATGTTGTTCCAGCCACGGTATTGTGACTTCGTGTTGTTCCTACTACGGTATTGTGACTTCATGTTGTTCCAGCCACGATACTGTGACTTCATGCTGTTCCAGCCACGGTATTGTGACTTCATGCTGTTCCAGCCACGGTATTGTGACTTCATGCTGTTCCAGCCACGGTATTGTGACTTCATGCTGTTCCAGCCACGGTATTGTGACTTCATGCTGTTCCAGCCACGGTATTGTGACTTCATGCTGTTCCAGCCACGGTATTGTGACTTCATGCTGTTCCAGCCACGGTATTGTGACTTCATGCTGTTCCAGCCACGGTATTGTGACTTCATGCTGTTCCAGCCACGGTATTGTGACTTCATGCTGTTCCAGCCACGGTATTGTGACTTCATGTTGTTCCAGCCACGGTATTGTGACTTCATGCTGTTCCAGCCACGGTATTGTGACTTCATGCTGTTCCAGCCACGGTATTGTGACTTCATGTTGTTCCAGCCACGGTATTGTGACTTCATGCTGTTCCAGCCACGGTATTGTGACTTCATGCTGTTCCAGCCACGGTATTGTGACTTCATGCTGTTCCAGCCACGGTATTGTGACTTCATGCTGTTCCAGCCACGGTATTGTGACTTCATGCTGTTCCAGCCACGGTATTGTGACTTCATGCTGTTCCAGCCACGGTATTGTGACTTCATGCTGTTCCAGCCACGGTATTGTGACTTCATGCTGTTCCAGCCACGGTATTGTGACTTCATGCTGTTCCAGCCACGGTATTGTGACTTCATGTTGTTCCAGCCACGGTATTGTGACTTCATGCTGTTCCAGCCACGGTATTGTGACTTCATGCTGTTCCAGCCACGGTATTGTGACTTCATGTTGTTCCAGCCACGGTATTGTGACTTCATGCTGTTCCAGCCACGGTATTGTGACTTCATGCTGTTCCAGCCACGGTATTGTGACTTCATGCTGTTCCAGCCACGGTATTGTGACTTCATGCTGTTCCAGCCACGGTATTGTGACTTCATGCTGTTCCAGCCACGGTATTGTGACTTCATGCTGTTCCAGCCACGGTATTGTGACTTCATGCTGTTCCAGCCACGGTATTGTGACTTCATGCTGTTCCAGCCACGGTATTGTGACTTCATGCTGTTCCAGCCACGGTATTGTGACTTCATGTTGTTCCAGCCACGGTATTGTGACTTCATGTTGTTCCAGCCACGGTACTGTGACTTCATGCTGTTCCAGCCATGGTATTGTGACTTCATGTTGTTCCAGCCACGGTACTGTGACTTCATGTTGTTCCAGCCACGGTACTGTGACTTCATGTTGTTCCGTGTTACTTAATGAAACATCTTTCCCAGACAAGCCTATATGTTATTCAATGTTGCCAAACACAAGTCCCAGGCAAGCTTAAGTGCTGTTCAATGTTACCAAACACACGTCCCAGGCAAGCCTATGTTCTGTTCAATGTTGCCAAACACAAGTCCCAGGCAAGATTGTATGCCGTTCAATGTTGCCAAACACACGTCCCAGGCAAGATTGTATGCTGTTCAATGTTACCAAACACACGTCCCAGGCAAGATTATGTGCTGTTCAATGTTGCCAAACACAAGTCCCAGGCAAGATTGTATACCGTTCAATTTTACCAAACACACGTCCCAGGCAAGATTGTATGCTGTTCAATGTTGCCAAACACACGTCGCAGGCAAGATTGTTTGCTGTTCAATGTTACCAAACACACGTCCCAGGCAAGATTATGTGCTGTTCAATGTTGCCAAACACACGTCGCAGGCAAGATTGTATGCTGTTCAATGTTACCAAACACACGTCCCAGGCAAGATTATGTGCTGTTCAATGTTGCCAAACACACGTCCCAGGCAAGCCTATGTTCTGTTCAATGTTGCCAAACACACGTCCCAGGCAAGATTGTATGCTGTTCAATGTTACCAAACACGTCCCAGGCAAGCTTATATGTTGATCAGTGTTACCAAACAAACGTTCCAGGCAAGCTTATATGTTGTTCAGTGTTACTAAACACACGTTCCTGGCAAGCTTGCATTATCATTTTCCTGGTCAAATGGAGACACGAACATTGAACTTCTTCTCTTGTTATGTACTGACGTTATGTCTTCTCCCACACCACCTGCCTTGAACAGTTTCTGAAAGAGCCAGCCAGTTATCTGTCACAGTGGACGAGTTAACTGTCACAGCGGGAGAACTAACTCACAGTGGGAGAGTTAACTGTCACATTGGGAGAGTTAGCACTCACAGTGGCAGGTGCTTTCGACTTTTCACTCGTCCTGCGGGACTGCCAACCTGGCTTTCTATTTTACCAATTTCAGGGACTATGACGTATTACTAATTAAATTTGCAGCTTCTCCCGCATGAGGAGAGTGAAGGCTGAGGCAGCAACACGGTCTTCTGTGTCAGAGGCACAGGGTAAAGAATGTCAATATTCTGAGCTGGCATTGTTCCGGACTACAGAACTGAAGTCTTCTCCAAGCTGAAAAACTGACAACCTCAAAACCACTTCTTCAAGGTTCATGGACTGATCACATCATCTTTACCTTTTACCTGCTTCTGCTGTCTCTGTAATCGATTGATGAAGCCTGCTATTTAGGCGAAACGTTTCAACAATAAAGTTGCCCAATTGTTATACATGCTTACTCATGTACTCTGAGCCGATACTCTGGGCGACCCTTAGCGATGTATGTTCCCTGGGAAGCCACGGGCAACCACTCAGATTTTTCACTGTTTAAGGTGCCTTCATCAATCACTCATTTGATTGTCTTTATAAAAGCGAAATGGTGCTTGCAATTAACAAGCTACAGTGTACAGTACCTGCTAAAGATGGACGAAAATGTCCTTAGGCTGTATTTATGCTTCTGTGAAACACAGGTCTACCTACCTGATGTCTACCTGGAAAGTGTTCGGGAATCAATGCCTCAGCGGCTTCATGGTCCAGACCAGGCCTCCTGTTGGTACTAGCCGAACACAGTCCAACGTGTCCCACAGCCCGACTGATCAGGAACTCTTTAAGATAAGTAAGGAGAGTGACTCCTCACCGTAGATTATGTGGAAGTGATGAAGCCGTAGGAGTCAAGCATCGCCCGGAGAAAAGAGTGCTTTATGAGGGTAGCTCCAAAGCCTTTTATTTAGAAGGCTTCTGCAAGGAGGGTGGAAGAGTGGATCATCAAAATCCTTGGATGCAGAGCTCTTCACCTTCCATGAAGGGTTGTGGCCAAAAAGAGGCAAGTTACACCCGACTCTGGCGTTTTCTTCTGTCTCTCCAGCTTCCCTTAATCTGCTTTAATACTAAATAACTAAAGACTCCTCTGTATCTGGAGAAAGAAATAATCTAGGTCAATTATTGTGAAAGCCTTTTCCCCAGTTTTCATAAGAAGCTGTAACCTCTAACAAAGCTTTCCCTGTGTGTGAAGGTTCAGCAGAAAAAAAAAGTTTTGGTAGGAAGCCCCAGGGTCACGCCTCAGCTGACAGCCTATTCTAGCACAGTGATAAACGTCCCGATTTGAACGCTGCGTGTTTTTCCTTGACTACCCTGTTGTCATTAGTTTCGCGGCCAGCTTTCGTTGTTTGAATATCAGAGGTTAAATGTGCGTTTTTTGTAGTTTTAAATAACCTAATCTAACCCAACCTAAATCATCTTGATTTAAAATAAAAAAAATAGCATTTGATAAAAATAAACTGACTGTGAACACTACGTCAAAAAACGCAGTAAACAGAGAATGTTTTGGCAGGTGAGAGGGACCTATCTGGACAACATTAAATCAATTAAATCAATGATGTTTTCCCCTTTGCAAGACATTACCCTCCCGTTCATTTCCCTGAGTTGTGATTTAACAATGATCCTGGACAAACCAAAATGTCGTCAAATGATTCTTCTGAGTGAGGATTTTTTGTGAACTGCTCCAGCTATGGTACTGTGACATCGTATTCGTCCTCCCGTTCATGAAACTTGGTTATTGGTGGTTATCTATATGTAAATATACAAGCTAACTAGGGTTACAGTTATATAGCCTAAAATAACTAATATTTTTATTTTAGCACTAGCTTAGATTACGTAGAATTTGACACATTGTAATGAGTTGAAAGACTAACTTGCTATTTGGAATGCTTGCTTAAGCTTGTAGTAACCTAAGTTACAAGTGAAGTGGGCTGATGTTCTTCGGAGTTCTTCCTTGTGCTTGTAGAAGGCTGCGTTGTAACGGGATGGGCTGATGTCCTTCTGTTGTCAAGGATTTGGGGTTTACGGGAAGTCGTACACCATAGGAAGAGATATGGTTAGCAACAATCTTTAGTCACATTTACTTAATATTACGTTCAATAAATGTGCTTATTACTATACAGTGGAACCTCGGTACTCGAACAACTCCGTACTCGAACAATTGATAACAGTTAACCAAAAAGAAAACTGGTTAGTGTGTGCTTGCCCTGACGTAAACACCGCCTCCGCCTCTCCATATAATATGCCTTTTAGTAATTTCGGCGTCTTTATTGTGCTTCTAGGTTATCTATCGTGTTTCTGATATCAAGTTGGAATGAATGTGATAATATTTATTACTAATATTAGCGTAATTACACAACATTGTATTCGCGCCACCGCTAGTATCCAGCTGTCAAGACGACTCATCAGATACTGAGTGCTCCTTCTGCTGGCCTCTCCCGCTCTCTCTCCTATAGCTCCTCCCGCTTCGAGCCCTTCTTAGATTATGCTTGCTTTCCATTTTGAATTTTTATTCACACAAAAAATAGAAGATTTACTGTTATGCATACTACTGCATTATTGAAAAAATGGCATATATAATATCGGCGCATTTGCGAAAGTATATTAAACCAAGCAGCTGACGTGTATTTAACGCATGACTTGATTTGTTTACTCTTGAACAGCAAAAATCGAACATTTCTGATAATTTGAGGTCAATTTCAAGGTACTTCTAGTCTGTAAACCATTCTTGGTCTTGGTCTCAGATGAGACCAAGAAAACGGGAATACAATCATAAATACATACGAAAATACACCGCAAAGTCGCTGTTAGTGTATTTTTGGTGGGGCTGAAACGGATTAATCATATTTACATTATTCCTTATGGGAAAAATTGGTTCAGTACTCAAACAGCCTTCCTGAACGAATTAAGTTCGAGTACCGAGGATTCACTGTATATACTGTTAAGTGCCAAGTCTCACAACTTAAGCCCCCGTGTATTGGAGTGCCAATTAGCAATCATCTCGGTAATTATGGTAAGGTTTCACCTTTAATGCTTTTTTTGTACACTGACAATTTCTATATTTTTTCGCTAAGTTATTGGTTAATTCGTCAAGAAAAAATTCCCTGACTGGGTCTTCGTCATACGTTGGCGCCTTCAATGTTATCATTATAATAATGGTAAATAACATCAAGTAGATGAGTAAGGCACATGTGCAACAGTTAGGTATCCTCACTCCGAAAATGATACCTAGCTGTTGCACATGTGTCTTACCCCGTCATCAGTGGTGCCTGCCCCACGACGGGAGCCCGGAGAAACTATGCCCACGATACTTAGCGACCGACAACTTACCGTTGCTGGCTGAACTCAGTGGTCAGAGTTCTTCTAACCACCCCTTCTTTCACTACCATCCGACTTCCTTAATAAGAAACCACCCCTCGCACAATTTACCGTTGAGGGCCAGAAACTGCCGGTAAACCATTGTTATATTATACTACATGATTATACAGGCAGAGAAAGTACTTCCATTCTGTAGAGCCCCTCGCAACAGTGACTAATTAACTATGACAATTAGCAATTATGTATATGAATGGTTCAGAGAACCGACAAGTTGATAAATTAGACACATATGCAACACTTGGGTATCTTTAATGAGGAAACGTTTCGCCACACAGTGGTTTCATCAGTCCATACAAAGGAGAGTGGCGAAGAACAGGAGTTCGAGGTAATCAGTCCCTCAGCCTTGAGTCGATGTAGTCAGTCCATCAATTTTGAAAAGAATACAGCATATGTGCGAAGAAGTAGCTTATATACTGTAGGCATTAGAGGTGCAGCAGTCGTAGGTGGTATCACATTTGACCAATGTGGAAGTAGGTCATGCCCAAGGGTTAGGTAAGTGAAGAATTCCCCGTATTATACACAAATGAACCGCACATAGAAGAGAGGAGCTTACTACGACGTTTCGGTCCGACTTAGACCATTTACAAAGTCACACTTTGTAAATGGTCCAAGTCGGACCGAAACGTCGTCGTAAGCTCCTCTCTTCTATGTGCGGGCTGTTTGTGTATCGCGGCTGAACAGGAGCTAATCACTGTTCTCATCCAGGCAGCAGAGTGCGCAATTCCAAAGAAGTCCGCAGGACGCACTCACAAAAGAGACTGGTGGTTCTACAACGACGAGGTGCAGGAGCAGAACCACCGCATCAACTCTTTTAGGAAGCTATACAGGCGTAACCCTACGGCAGAGAACAGGAATACTCTGAGAGCCATTGTGCAGCATGCCCGCAGAATCTCTCTCAGAGTAAAAACTGAGAAATGGCTGGAGTGGTGCTCAACATTCGGGCATCACACCACCTTATCTGAGATATGGGGCAAGCTCAACATAGCAACTGGCAAGAGCAAGCCGAGGCCACCAGCACACCCGAACCCATCCCAGGAAGCAGAGAAACTAGTGGAGCTTTTCACTTCCAGGGGAGCCTCCACTCAGCTCCCACAGGACATCCGGAATATACAGACGGATCTTCTGCCACAGCGCCAGCTAACGATACAAGCTGCATGTGAGTCGGAAGATGTGACTGATGTAGACCTCACGGACTTGGAACTCCGACGTGCCATTAAGAACACAGGTGACACTGCCCCGGGCATCGATGGTGTGACGTACTCCATGATTGCACGGGCTGGGCAGAGTGGATGGGAGGCCATACTAGACGTCATTAACAAGTCGTGGAGGGCCAGGACACTCCCAGCAGCTTGGAAGAAAGCTACAATCGTACCAATTCCAAAGCCCAAGGACCCAGGCAGTATGAGACCCATATCGCTGACCAGCTGCTTAGCCAAGACTGCTGAGAGGATGGTGTTAAACCGCCTCCTATGGAAACTTGGACCCTCCCATCATCACATATTTGGCTTCACCAAAGGAGTGGGAACAGCAGAGTGCATAACCACTCTACTAAGCCAGATTGCTGATAGTAACAAAAAACCTAGTATCGTCGTCTACCTCGACCTTGAGAAGGCATTTGAGCTAGCCAGCCCCACAGCAATTCTGGCAATACTAGCTCGGAAGGGAATCAAAGGACGCCTCCTGGCCTGGATAGAGTCCTACCTTAGGGGCAGGCAGGCCTGTGTCAGCTTTCAGGGACACTACTCTTCCTTTAAAACCCTGGAAAACGGTACGCCACAAGGAGGTGTGCTCAGTCCTACCCTGTTTAACATCCTTATGCAGGAACTTGTGAGCCTTCCCTTTCATAGTGGTACACAGCTCCTCAGCTATGCTGATGATCTTGCACTCATAGTGAATGGGAAAGGCAATTTAGAACGACAGGCTCAGAGAGCTTTGGACCTAATTACGCAGTCTTGCAAGGAACTAGGCCTCAAGATCTCGGCCGAGAAATCTCTTGCAATGATGTTCAAGGGACCAGATCCTGTGAATAGATTACGTATTCAGGATATAGAACTTGAGTGGACAGGCTCCTACCTGTACTTGGGAATCTACATTGATAAAAAGCTGACCTTTCAGAAACAGGCCGAGTATGTCAGGTCACGTGCTCTACTCAGACTCAACGCTATGAGAGCCATGACGAGGCACCGTGCAGGGGCAAGCAAAGATGTACTTCGCTTGTACTATATACAAGCTATACGCTCGCTCATTGACTACAGTGCACCGGCGTTAACTCATCTCTTCCCGCAGAGCAGGCAAAGGGTGGAGGTCGTACAAAACCAGGCGATAAGAACTATGCTTGGTGCCCCCATCTGGACCAACACAGTATGTCTCAGATCTGAGGCCCGGCTTCCTTCCTTGGCTGACAGAGTAAGATACATAAACGCCTGCAAAGTAGCCACGATTCTGCACCGGCAGCAAGGTACCCCACTAAGGAGACGGATATTAACAACCATGTCACAAGATCCCACACTCTTCACGGACTACTCCTGGATTCGTTCGTTTTGTGCTGCTGGGCGGAAGCTGCTGCCTGTACAGCTGCTCTGTGAGAAGAGTTGTGACCTTCCTGTTGCTGGGTACCATCCACCACCTCCCTGGCGCCCAGATCCAGCCGATGTTTTCATCATGCAGCTACCCATCTCTAAGTGTCTCTGCAGTCAAGACACTCTCAGCAATCATGCTGAGACAAGCATGGCACTGGCAGAGGGAGGCACATGTGCAGTGTATTTCACAGATGGTTCTGTCGACCCTGACAGGAAGAGAGCAGCAGCTGGACTGTACCACAATGGTCACACACAAGGCTGGCGACTCCCTGACCACTGCACGATCCTTCAAGCTGAGCTGGTGGCGATTCAGCAGGCATTGTCACATGCCCTACGACATCGACTCCGACCTGTCATACATGTTGATTCAACCTCTGCAATCAATGCCCTCTCCCATCCTCAACCACAGGATAATGTTCACCTCATCACATCGATCCTGAGCATAATGACAGCCTTAGAAGTTCAGGGTAATAGATCGACATTGAACTGGATCCCCAGCCATGCTGGCATCCGGGGAAATGAGGCGGCAGATGATGCAGCCAAGGCAGCAACAGACTATCCACGTGTTGGGATTACTGTCCCAATCAGCCTACGACAGACCAAACTGGTGGCTGCCAGAGCCACGAAACTTATGGGGGAGGTCTTAGGTGATACCCCATCTCACCAGTGGTACCGAGCAGCGACTCAGGGAGAACCCCCTCCATATGATAGAAGCTGGTCCAGAGCGCAGTGTACCGCCATCCATCGGCTTCGTTTGGGCTTTCCCACAGCCAAGATGATAGTAGACAAGGCTGAGGAGGAGATGTGCCAGTACTGTCAGCACGTTGTCCAGCGGTCCCTAACACACTTATCTTCTAGAGTGCGAAGCTACTGAGACACTCCGCAGGCAACTAGGGGTGATATTCCCTCCCGAAGAGGACCCAGAGATGACTGCGGCCACACTAGTGTACCATGGGGTCAACGAACCAGACAAGCTGTGATAATGACATATCCTCCTCCTCGCTAGAGTCCAAAGTTACATATGGTGTCGCTTATGAGATGCACCAGTTGAACTGACCAGAGGGGCGCTTGAGCGGCATGCGTCGCATCATTGTGGAAACCTTTCTCCATCGGGAGCCAGAGACGGGTCATCGCAAGATTGATACCCGTGCCCCCTCAAGGAAGGCTCCTTGACGCTGGTGAGGGGCTCTTGATCTAGGGAATTGGATCTGTGCTCCAGTTCCCTGAATTAAGCCTGAATGCCTTCCATCCCCCCATAGGCGCTGTATAATCCTACGGGTTTAGTGCTTCCCCCTTGATTATAATAATAATAATTGATACCCGTGCCAGGACTATGGTCTTAGCGAACATTATACATACATACCTATGCTGTACATTCTACAAGATTGATGGACTGAACACAACGACTCCAGGCTGAGGGACTGATTACCTCATACTCCTCCTCTCCTTACGCCTTCCTCTCTGTATTGGACTGATGAAGCCACTGTGTGGCGAAACGTTTCCTGAATAAAGATTCCCATATGCTGCATAAGTGTCTCAATCTTCATATAATAACACAAGACCTGTGGAGAAGAGATGTGCAGAGGGGGAGAGGTGGAGGAAGAGGGAGGAAGGGAAGGGAGGAGAGAGAGAGAGTGGGAGAGATTAATAGAGATGTTACATTCATCTTTCTTCTTGACGTTGAATAAATAATTAATGTTACAAGAATGAAAAAAATTGAACATTTGATTAATTTCATTGCGTCATGTTTATAATTTGCTTTTGCATGCTCTTATTTGACTGACAAAATAGTTTCATGATGCAATAATTCGTTTCAGATAATGAATGAACAAATAAAACGAGTATTTTTACAGTTACTAATTACATTAATGGTATACAGATTGATAAATAAGACATATGCAACACCCTTGAATCATACATATATATATATATCCAAGTAGTGCATATGTGTCTTATTCATCATAATTGCTAATTGATAAATTAGATACATATGCAACACTTGGGTATCTTTATTGAGGAAACGTTTCGCCATACAGTGGCTTCATCAGTCCATACAAAGGAGAATGGCAAAGAACAGGAGGAGTTCGAGGTAATCAGTCCCTCAACGTTGAGTCGATGTGGTCAGTCCATCAGTCGCCACTGTGTGGCGAAACGTTTCCTCAATGAAGATACCCTGTGTTGCATATGTGTCTAATTTATCAACGTGTCGGTTCTCTGAATCATTCATCTACATAATTGTCTAACACACCAACATCTTGGGATCTTGATACAGGGATAAATAACAAAAAAAAAGGCACGAATTCTTCAACACTTGTTCAACCTTTGGACGAAGACCTACTTCGACTAGTGGATGGTACCACTATGACCCCGCCTCCGCCTGCCTCACCTCACCTCACTACAGTATATAAGCCACGTCTACGGCCCTATGCTGTACATTCTACAAGATTGATGGACTGAACACATCGACTCCAGGCTGAGGGACTGATTACCTCATACTCCTCCTCTCCTTACGCCTTCCTCTTTGTATTGGACTGATGAAGCCACTGTGTGGCGAAACATTTCCTGAATAAAGATTCCCATATGCTGCATAAGTGTCTCAATCTTCAACTTGTCGGTTTTTCAAACCATTCATCACAACTGTCAGACACTGCAGCAGCATGGGATCTTGTTACAAAGAATTCTTCAACACTTGTTCAACCTTTGGACGAAGACCTACTTCGACTAGTGGATGGTACCACTATGACCCCGCCTCCGCCTGCTTCACCTCACCTCACTACAGTATATAAGCCACGTCTATGGCCCTATGCTGTACATTCTACAAGATTGATGGACTGAACACATCGACTCCATGCTGAGGGACTGATTACCTCATATTCCTCC
This sequence comes from Cherax quadricarinatus, assembly GCF_038502225.1. NCBI lineage: Eukaryota > Metazoa > Arthropoda > Malacostraca > Decapoda > Parastacidae > Cherax > Cherax quadricarinatus. The sequence continues at coordinate 16,921,635 of NC_091350.1, read as the reverse complement.
TCTCCTTACGCCTTCCTCTTTGTATTGGACTGATGAAGCCACTGTGTGGCGAAACGTTTCCTGAATAAAGATTCCTATATGCTGCATAAGTGTCTCAATCTTCAACTTGTCGGTTTTTGAAACCATTCATCACAACTGTTATTATATATATAAGCTGAAGAGGCGTTCTAAGACGCCTAATACATGCCGTCTCAATCAAGTTTGGATGAACATCTTGTTGATACTACAAGTTATTGAGAGAGAGAGAGAGAGAGAGAGAGAGAGAGAGAGAGAGAGAGAGAGAGAGAGAGAGAGAGAGAGAGAGAGAGAGAGAGAGAGGTTCAAACCTTTTTTAAGTATGGAATTCAGGATATTTTACTCGCCTAGTAGAGAGCTTGATGTCTCTCAGAATGTAAATTAGCTGACAGTGAAAAGGCACTTAGTAAGGCGGTAAGAAGCATCAGTATCACTAGGCCTGTCTTCCAACATGCTTTACTGCAGCAAATTTATGTCGTTCGATTCAAGAGGAGGACTAGAGGAGGGAAGTTCCTCAACATCAATGAATCAAGAGGAGCACTAGAGGAAAGTTCCTCAACATCAATGATTCAAGAGGAGCACTAGAGGAAAGTTCCTCAACATCAATGATTCAAGAGGAGCACTAGAGGAAAGTTCCTCAACATCAATGATTCAAGAGGAGCACTAGAGGAAAGTTCCTCAACATCAATGAATCAAGAGGAGCACTAGAGGAAAGTTCCTCAACATCAATGATTCAAGAGGAGCACTAGAGGGAAGTTCCTCAACATCAATGATTCAAGAGGAGCACTAGAGGAGGCAAGTTCCTCAACATCAAAGAGACGTGGGTCTGTCGTGACGGTTGCAACTTAATCGATGACGAGCTGGTTTTAAGATACTAGTGAACATTTACAAGGGGGTTAACCAAGAGGTCTAGGTTTACTCCATTCTCTCTAATTTCCTTGTCGTCCAACAGATACACTGGTGCCTGATACAGTACCGCCAGTTATTTAGGACATGTTGATATCACTGGACAGATTATCTGTGATTTTTCCCCGCAATAAATAATCAGATCAGAAGAGGAGAGAGCTCACCTTCTGAACACTAAATCTTCATATGAGTTGACTTCATAAAGGCGAACGAGAAGCTTTCAATCGTTGTTATAACATTAGAAAGGATAAAAGAAAAAGAAATGAAAAAAATGGCGAACAGCACTGAGTACAGCAAGCAACATATGTTTGTGTTGTAGCTTACTCTTAGAGAGTCCCTAACCCATGATAATTTGGCTTCAACAAAGTACCTACACTGTAGAAGACTGATCTTAAGAAGCTAGCGTTATCATCAAAAGTTTCACTACAGTCTACTGACAAGCAAAAAAACAAATAGAAATATCAGTGCAGAACCGACAACCATCACATAAAACATCCCTAAAGAGAAAATCCGTTGGCCTGGAAGAATGAAAGACGGAGACTAAACGTCCACGTTCAATATGATGGAAGCTTGTGTCCAGCACAGCGCATCTCGTGGTGGTGGTGGAGGAGAATGGAGACCAAGAGATACCAAGAGATGGAAAGAGAGGGAGGAAGAGAGAGAGAGAGAGAGATTATACCCGAATCCCATGCTTATCCAGATGGCTACACTCTTACATGAGAGATGTCAACTGCCCTCGGGCAACATCAATCACCGTCTTCATCGACCAGGGTCAGATGATAGCAGGTTACTTCTGCATGACAAGAAACAAACGCTAATGGTTTGTACAATGCACCATATATTTTGTCTTAACTTCGTGGAAGACAGCTATTATACTACACAACAGGTAGCCACCAGAAGGCTCTGGCTATCCCCTTAACAAGGACATCGCTATATCATCTATCAGTCAAGCTTCTATGACTAGGTTAGAACAGGTCTTTACAACATATAGGCACTGCAGAAACAAAATTACACAAAGGTCCATAGTGTTGTAACTCCCGAGTAACCTCATTGAAGCTAAAACGTTGTGTAGTTTTAAAAATAGGTTAGACAAATATATGAGTGGGTGTGGTAGGTGTGAGCTGGACCTGACTGGCTTGGGCCAGTAGGTGACTTGGACTTGCCTAGCATGGGTCAGTAATATTGAGACAAAATTAAGATACATGTGCAACATCTGGTTATCTTTACTGTAGACGTTTCGCCATCCAGTGGCTTTATCAATACAAATTCCAGGATATAACTTGAAGACAGTAGAACTATATACAGAAGACGAGGTGATCAGTCCCTCCTCAACCTTGGAGTTGGTGCGAAGAGCACCGTAGTCGTGGAGATTCTGAAGCAGAAGCAAGGAGCCAGGCTCCAACACAAGCGCCCAACAGGAACATAATCTTCAGACTCACTAGCAGCAGAACAAAGAAATCAGCTGGCGACTCAACAGCGAAATATAAGAGGTGCAGGAAATTGGGACACCATCCTCCCTAGCACCTAGGCAGTGGTGCCTGGGTGGGTGGTATCATGGTACGGGGTACATTCCTGACAACTGTCTGCCAGACATCAGGTGTAATTATTGCCACAATAGAGAACAGCAAGAACACCACTGTACTGGACAAACAGGATCACCAGTTCTTCAGAGATTTATTCTCGGACCAAACCAGCAGGCTCTCAGAACTGGTAGTTTCGTGACTTACACAAGACCACAGAGTTATTATGCCCAAGTGGCTGTCCAAATGAACAACCTGTCTCAAGATGAACACAAACATAAGGAGCGACTAAACACAAATATGAAGAGCCAGTTTATCAGCATCCTTTTTACCATTACCAATGTTGGGGATCTCACGCTTAGCTTCGTGAACACTCATCTTCATAACATAATCGTCGATGTAGACACATTTATGGACGACATGAGTAGAAAATTTTCTTAGAATTGCTGGCTACACCTCAAGGATGCAACGAGACCGAGACAAGTGAGTTCTGGGAGGGTGTAATAACTGGAGCTGGTCAAACTTTGGAGGAGATTTAGCACTGTGATGAAGTAGATATCATGTAGGTGAAATCTGACTCTGTAAGCCATTACCAAGAAACAAAAAATTCTGTGCTAAGGCATATGTCATACCAGTTTGACATCACTGGCAGGGGTGGTGCAACATTCTCTCAATGAAAAGCAGTAGTGCCATGAGTACACTAAGAGACAACACGGTAAGTGCTAGGAGCCCAAGAATGTTCAATTGCCTCCCAGCATACATAAGGGGGATTACCAATAGACCCCTGGTTGTCTTCAAGAGGGAATTGAACAGGCAGCTAAAGTCAGTACCTGACTAGCCTGGCTGTTGTTCGTACGTCGGTTTGTGTGCGACCAGCAGTAGCAGCCTGGTTGATCAGGCCCTGATTCACCGCGAGGGCTTGTCATGGACCAGGCCGCGGGGGCGCTGACCCCCGAAACATCCTCCATGTATACTCCAGTTATAAGTTCGCTGTCATTCGTGTATCTCACTTTTAAGACTGCCTGCTCTCCCACAACTCTCCTCTGACTTCAAGATATGGTAACAAACTGGACAGGGCGGCTAATCTCTCGCCTCGGTCAAGCCTAGTTAAACCTGTCATTTCAGCAAAATTTAGAAACCAGAGAGATGTTAGCAGCCTTAATGTTATGCACAAGGTCATGATCTGGCCCAAACCTTGTCAACAGTCAAGAAACAGCTACTACACCACACGGTGGGTAACTATCAGCAATTTTACCGTTGTTGTATTCTTCTCGTGGACACCACACTCTTAATGAGCATTATAATAATATCTTTATTTCTACATGTACAAAGTATACAGGCCTAGCTTACATCAATGACATACTACTATATAGAAAACCGCTTGTTATGCAGAGCATTTCGGGCAAATCAGGTCATTTTTGTCCCCAGGATGCGACCCACACCAGTCGACTAACACCCAGGTACCCATTTTACTGATAAGAACATAACATAAGAACGAAGGAACACTGCAGAAGGCCTACTGGCCCATGCGAGGCAGGTCCAAGTCTCCTACCGGCTTAAGCCAATGCACCCAACCTAGTCAGGTCAGGTCACACTGACTTAAGGGAGGAACACGGCAACCGACCTGGTAGCACAAGCTATCAGGTCTAACTCACACACACCCACATCTACTCATGTATTTATCCAACCTATTTTTAAAGCTACACAACGTTCTGGCCTCTATAACGGTACTTGGGAGTTTGTTCCACTCATCCACAACTCTATTACCAAACCAGTACTTTCCTATATCCTTCCTGAATCTGAATTTTTCCAACTTAAAACCATTGCTGCGAGTCCTGTCTAGGCTAGATATTTTCAGCACACTATTTACATCCCCTTTATTTATTCCTGTCTTCCATTTATACACCTCAATCATATCCCCCCTAATTCTACGTCTTTCTAGAGAGTGCAGTTTCAGGGCCCTTAGTCTATCCTCATAGGGAAGGTTTCTGATACATGGGATCCACTTTGTCATCCTCCTTTGTACATTTTCCAGAGAATTTATATCCATTCTGTAATACGGTGACCAAAACTGTGCAGCATAATCTAAATGAGGCCTAACCAAGGATGTATAGAGTTGAAGAACAACCTGAGGACTCCTATTATTTATGCTTCTTGATATGAAGCCAAGGATTCTATTACCTTTATTGCGAACACTTATGCACTGTTGTCTTGGTTTCAGATTACTGCTAACAAGAACTCCTAAATCTTTTTCGCAATCCGTAATATTAAGATCTACATTATTTAGTTTATATGTGGCATGGTTATTGTCCTGTCCAACATTTAGAACTTTGCATTTGTCTATATTAAACTGCATCTGCCACTTCTCCGACCACTGCATCAGTCTATTCAAATCTTCCTGGAGTGCTCGAATGTCCTCGTCAGAATGAATTCGACGGCCTATTTTGGTGTCATCGGCAAACTTGCCGATGTCGCTCTTTATGCCCTCATCTATGTCGTTTATGTAGATTGTGAACAGCAGGGGGCCCAACACTGACCCCTGTGGAACAACGCTCGTGACACTTCCCCACTCTGATTTCTCCCCATTTATGCAAACTCTCTGCTGCCTATTTGTCAACCATGCCTCTATCCAGGAAAAAATTTCTCCTCCTATTCCATGTGCTTTAATTTTCCTCAATAGTCTCTGATGTGGGACCCTGTCAAAAGCCTTACTGAAGTCCATATACACAATATCATATTCATTACCATGATCTACCTCCTCAAATACCTTAGTGAAAAAAGTTAATAAATTCGTAAGGCAGGAACGCCCCTTTGTAAAACCATGCTGAGATTCGTTGATTAATTTATGCTTTTCAAGGTGGCTACGAACTGCCTCGGCAATTATTGATTCCATAAATTTTCCCACTATGGAGGTTAGGCTTATGGTCTATAGTTCGAAGCTAAGGACCTGTCACCTGTTTTGAAAATAGGTATCACATTTGCCATTTTCCACTTATCTGGCACCATGCCAGTTTGTAGTGATATGTTGAAAAGATTAGCCAAAGGTGTGCTAAGCTCCTCTTTACATTCCTTTAGAACCCTTGCATACAGTTCATCAGGGCCTGGGGATTTGTTAGGTTTTAATTTATCTATTTGCCTAAGGACCATGTCACTTGTGACCCTAATAGTGCACAGTTTATTATCGTCCTGTTCTACATAATTTATCATTACTGGAATATCGCTGGTATCCTCCTGTGTAAAAACTGAGAGGAAGTATGTGTTAAAAATTCTACACATTTCCTTATCACTGTCAGTGAGCTGACCCGAGGAACTTTTGAGTGGGCCTATCTTGTCCCTGATCTTACTTCTGTATACCTGAAAGAATCCTTTTGGGTTAGTCTTCGATTCTCTTGCAACTTTAACCTCATAATCTCTTTTTGCTTTTCTAATTCCCTTTTTTATTTTTCTCTTTAACTGAATATATCGATTTCTCAATTGCCCCTCTCCTCTTTTGATTTGCCTATATATGCCTCTCTTTTGACCAATCAGATATTTTAATCTATTGTTCATCCATTTAGGATCATTTTTGTTTGATCTGATTTCCCTATTTGGAACATAATTTGACTGAGCAGCTAGAACTATGCCCTGGAAAGCATCATATCGGCAACCACCTCCACTTCAGCCCACCTAAGTAATTTTTCAGTCCTATGAAATCAGCCAAGCGAAAGTCAGGGACGGAGACTTGATTGCCATTATTAGGGGAATTCCATGATATATTAAAACTGAGTGATTTGTGATCACTTTCCCCAAGCTCATCATTAACCTCAAGATTATTAATTAGTGTTTCCCTACTGGCAAGAACCAAGTCAAGGAGGTTATTTCCCCTAGTTGGCTCTGTCACAAACTGTTTTAAAAAACAATCCTGGATCGTATCAAGAAAGTCACCTGACTCTAAATTTCCTGTCAAATTGCTCCAGTCAATCTGTCTATAGTTGAAATCTCCCATTAGCACAACATTTTCGTATGTAGATGCCTTACGAATTTCGTCCCATAGAAGTTTACTGCACTCCCTGTCAAGATTTGGGGCCCTGTAAATCACACCCAAAATTAGTTTTTCTCGGCCCTCGAGAAGCTGTAACCAAACAGATTCAGTGGCTGACGCTTCTAATTTAATATCTTGTCTAACACAACAATTTAAATTGTCTCTGACATACATCGCTACTCCGCCACCTTTCCTGTTGACCCTGTCAGTGTGGAATAATTTATAGCCTTGTATGTGACATTCAGAGGGCATCTCTCTATCTTTCAGATTGAGCCAGGTCTCTGTTATAGCAATAATATCTATGTTTCCTGCACTTGCAATTAATCTTAGCTCATCTATCTTATTTCTTACACTCCTGCTATTAGTATAGTAAACCTTAAGGGAGCTAGTCCCTTGCTGCCCTCTGCTGTCCCCCTTTGTTTGCTGACCTGATCTATTGTCTTTATTTATAACTTCATGCTGAATGCCTTTTATACATTTACTGTTTCCAACCCAAGTGTTGCAACCTGCTTGATGGGTGAACATGGATAACCAGTATAAGGAAACACGCCCAATGTTTCAACCCTTGCCGGAAATTAAGCCCAGACCCCTCAACGTGTGAAGCGAGAGCTTTTGCCACCAGGCCACGGGCCAAAGACTCGTTTGACCAAAGTCTCGTTTGGATTTGTTTCCACAATATATGAACATTTGAAAAATCAAGTTAACTATTCCTATGAATTTTCTTGCTACTACGTACAATCTTCCATATACGCATGTTACTTAATATTAAATCAGTTACTGACTTGTATAGTAAATATAATTAACATATTGCTGAGACTGGATAACAGCTCTCAGTCTATAAAAAAGAAGGGTAGAACTCCGAGAGCAACACTGTAGAACTCTTAAATGTAAAGTGAGAGACTGTTACTAGGACAACAGGTTACGACCAAACAATACACAAAAATACAGTTGTAATGGAGACCTTTATTTGTACAACTTTTCACACATGATTGGGTTTTATCAAATACTCTGATAAAGTCCAATATTGAGTGATAACTCGTAAATAAAATCTTACTGCATTTGTGCCTTGTTCTCATTTGTGAGCAGCCTACTACCTAGAGTCTAGCTGCTTACCCTCGCGGCCCCGGTATTTGAAAAGGTCCATGGTGAATTAGGGCCTGATCAACTAGGCTGTTACTAGGCACACGTAATCCAAAGTACGAACCACAGCTCCGCTGGTCAAGCACTGACTTCAGGTATCTACCCGGTTCCTTCTAAAAGACAGAGAGAGTTCTATTTGTAACCCGCCTTATGTATGATGGGAGGTTGTTGAAAGCTTCCCATCACACACAAGACATTTACTGTGTTTCCTCTCAGCATACTCACGGCATCCTTGCCTTTCATTGGGAAAATGCTATACAGTCTGCAATGTGTTTTGCTTTTACAAGGAGTGATTTCTCTGTGAAGATTTGGGACCAGTCCTTTAGAATTTTCCATGTGTAAATTATGACGTAACCTGCCATCGTCACCAAACAACACAACTGTTGAAGAACAAAGAGTAAACCAAGCTACAGAAAGACAGACAATAAAAAAAAGTGAAGAGAAGGAACTTCCGCTTGAGAGAGAGGAGGGGGGTTGCCTCCCCCGCACACACCTGTGAGTCAGTCATGCGTCACAGCTTCTAGTTACGTCACTCCCTCCCCAGGCCCTGATGAGGGCTCTTCGCCCCCTCCCCACCCATTCTCATCCTCGTAGCCCCCGAGAAGTCTGTGGGGAAAGGCAGGAGAGGTGACAGAAAGAGGAAGAGACCGCAAGACAAGTAAGATAGAGAGGTGTGGGAGGAAGTGAGAAGGTGGCGGGGAAAATATATAGGAGATTTGTTGAAAGAAAATTTTGTACACTCGCAGCATGCGGCTACACTAATCTACAGGAAATTTACACAGTGAAAAGAGAAGCTACTTATGTTCCTCATTGTACATAAATGGTTCAGGGAACTGACAAGCTGATAAATTAGACACATGTGCAACACTTGGGTATCTTTATTGTAGAAAGTTTCGCCACATAGCGGCTTCGTCAGTCCAGTACAGAGAAGAATGGTTGAAGATCAGGAGGAGTTGGAGATAATCTTCTAATATTCAACCATTCTTCTTTGTACTGGACTGATGAAGCCCCTTTGTGGCGACACGTTTCCCCAATAAAGAAACTCAAGTGTTACACATGTGTCTAATTTATCATATTTCCCGTTACATTATTTTGCACAGAATGGGATATATCCATCAGCTAATAAAATAAAATGAGTCCACCTGAACTGGGAGACTTCAGCAGGGCAATGAGAATATCAAGAATTCCACTATGGGTTCTGTAGCTAGAGGAAGATGAATATGGTAGATGATGGGCAGATACAGAGGAGACTGATATAAAGTCATGATTGAAAAAAAATAAAATTAAGATGTATAGGACAGCTAGCAGGGAAGAACAAGGAAAGGAGACGAAGGATATACAATGGAACAGAAGAAAAAGTATGCAAGTTAACGGTGAAGAAAGCTTTAAATTTTATCAGATAAATAAGGATGAAGAAGAAAACAGGCGAAGGAAGAAGGGACGAGGAAGTTTCAAGATAAACGAGAAAGATGGGTATATAATGATAAGAGCTGGAACAGAAAAGGTTAAGACAGAAGAGGTAAGAAAGTGGGAAGACCAGAAGGTGAAGTGGACATAGATATGTGAAGATGGAAGAAAGAAAATGTAAAGAATGCAGAAGACAAAAAATAAGCGTCAAGGAATGGGTGTTAAAAGTCGTGGTGATGGAAAATAGAAATGAATAAATAAGGATAAGAAGGAAAAGGAAAATTAATGCGGAAACTCAAAAGAAATTTTTAAAATCAAACGAAGAAATGAAGGAGAGATAAGGAAGAAAGGATGGGAGTACATGGGAAAGATTACCTTGGTATAAACCTTGGTAATAAATACCGACAAGTTGGTTTAGAAAGACACGTAAGCAAACACTATAACATATTTATTAGAAAACGTTTCGGTCCTGGGACCTTGATCACTTCTAACATACAGAGGTAGAAAGACATTATATATAGGCGGAGAGTGAGATGTGACGCACGTGACCTGAGGAATGTCATAAGAACATAAGAATGGAGGAACACTGTAGAAGGCCTACTGGCCCATGCGAGGCAGGTCCTTATCAAAACAACCTCTGCCTATGATGAGGGCCAGTAGACGATGAAATCATGTGACTCCTGTGTTGTTGGGTTGGTGCTGCTTAAGTATCATGTATGCCAATGTTTTTGAAATTTTGTAGTTTCCAGTGTTGCGTTCTATAGTGTCGGTGACGGTGATTAGTGAGGCTTCTAGGCACCGTCGGCGTCTGAGGTCTGGTTCGGTGAGAACGAGTTGTGCCTCGTTCCAGTTCATCAAATGCCCCGTGGAGTCTCTGTGGAGGACACAGGCGTACCTTACATCGTCTCTGTTAGAGGCATTTCGATGCTCATTCAGGCGGACTGCAAGATCTCTGCCTGTCTCGCCTACATATTTCTTGGGACAGAACCCACAGGGGATAGTGTAGACGCCTGCTGTAGAAGTTAGAGGTGTGGGGCTGCGTTTAGTAGTGAGGTCTTTGATAGAGGATGTGTTTATGGTGGAAACGTTGATGTTACTCATAGCAAGTGCCCGGCGAGTATTCGTGGCAACATCGCCACATGGGAGTACTATGAACTGTTTAGGGGGCTGTTCCATGGGCGGTTTGTTGAGGATAGCTTGTGCCTTGAGTCTGCAATCTCGGATGAAGAAAGATGGGAACTGAAGACGTGTAAAGGCTTGTGTTATGTAAGTGCATTCTTCTTCTAGAAAACAAGGGCTGGAGATGCGAAGAGCTCTCAAGAAGAAGCCAATGAGGACTCCTCTCTTAGTGCGGGTATCTTGGTGTGAATAAAAGTGTATAAGATCGTCCTTGTTGGTAGGTTTTCTATACACTTTGAAGAGAAGTTTGTCACTGTCGGGAGATCTGCACAGTAGAACGTCGAGGAAAGGAAGTTTGCCATCATTTTCGAGTTCAAGTGTAAACTTTATTGATGGTTCAACTGCATTGATCTTGTTGAGAAGGGCCTGGATATTGAGACGTCTTGGATAGAAAACCAATATATCATCAACGTATCTTAGCCAGGTAACGGTGTTGGGAATGAGGGTGCTGAATTTCTCTGTCTCCAAGTTTTCCATGAAGAGGTTGGCAAGCACAGCACTGAGCGGGCTGCCCATTGCCATCCCAAAGCATTGTTTGTAACAGTTGTCCTGATACTTGAAGAAGTTGAAATTAACACACAGTTCCACTAGATCGATGAAATCTAGAAGAGGTAAAGGGAGGTCGTGGTTTTCAGTGAGCCTCTGTCTCAGAATGTTGATTGCAGCGTCAGTAGGAACGTTGGTAAAGAGGGCTGTGACATCGAAGGAAGCCATGCTTTTGTTTTTGACATTCAGGTTGGAAATTCGGGAGAGAAGGTCACCTGAATGTTTGAGGTGGGCTTGACTGATAGTGCCCAGAAGCGCTGAAAGGTATTTGGCAAGGTGGCCGGCTAGTCTGTGTGGTGCACTCCCTATGCCCGAAGTGATAGGCCGTAGTGGGATGCCAGGTTTGTGTGTCTTAGGAAGGCCATACAGGCGTGCTGGTTTCGGTTGACCTGGTAAAAGTTTAAGTAGTTTTTTGCCTTGTTCTGATTTTCGTAAGATGCTACGAGCCTTTTGAAGGAAAGTCTGGGTACTTTGAAGTAGCACTGATTCTGATACAGGCTGGTATGTGTTGGCATCGTTGAGAAGATTTAAGACTTTATTGTTGTAGTCGACAGTGTTGAGTAACACCACACCACCTCCTTTGTCAGCGGTTGTAATGACGATATCATCGTTGTTGGCCAAGTTCCTGAGTGCTTGGATGTATCTTCTGGGAATGACCGGTCTTGAAGGTTCAGTAGCTGCAGCAGTGATGATTCCTTGGACAAAGCCCTTTTGAAACTCGGAGTCTCCAAAAGGTTGGTTCTTGGTTACCATATCCACCAGATTATGTTTCTTGTTGATGCCAGTAGTAAACTTGAGCCCTAGGCTGAGGGCTTCTGTCTCGGTGACGGTTAGTGTATAGGAAGATAAGTTATTTATGATTTCTGGTCGTCCCATTTCGCTCCATTTGCTGTGGGAACACAGGTCTTGTAGTTTTCGTGATAGCTTCAATTTCTGTTGGATGTTGGCAGTGGTAACTTGGCTGAGTATATATTCTGCAGTCCTTCTGTCAGGAAGGACAGAAGGACTGCAGAATATATACTCAGCCAAGTTACCACTGCCAACATCCAACAGAAATTGAAGCTATCACGAAAACTACAAGACCTGTGTTCCCACAGCAAATGGAGCGAAATGGGACGACCAGAAATCATAAATAACTTATCTTCCTATACACTAACCGTCACCGAGACAGAAGCCCTCAGCCTAGGGCTCAAGTTTACTACTGGCATCAACAAGAAACATAATCTGGTGGATATGGTAACCAAGAACCAACCTTTTGGAGACTCCGAGTTTCAAAAGGGCTTTGTCCAAGGAATCATCACTGCTGCAGCTACTGAACCTTCAAGACCGGTCATTCCCAGAAGATACATCCAAGCACTCAGGAACTTGGCCAACAACGATGATATCGTCATTACAACCGCTGACAAAGGAGGTGGTGTGGTGTTACTCAACACTGTCGACTACAACAATAAAGTCTTAAATCTTCTCAACGATGCCAACACATACCAGCCTGTATCGGAATCAGTGCTACTTCAAAGTACCCAGACTTTCCTTCAAAAGGCTCGTAGCATCTTACGAAAATCAGAACAAGGCAAAAAACTACTTAAACTTTTACCAGGTCAACCGAAACCAGCACGCCTGTATGGCCTTCCTAAGACACACAAACCTGGCATCCCACTACGGCCTATCACTTCGGGCATAGGGAGTGCACCACACAGACTAGCCGGCCACCTTGCCAAATACCTTTCAGCGCTTCTGGGCACTATCAGTCAAGCCCACCTCAAACATTCAGGTGACCTTCTCTCCCGAATTTCCAACCTGAATGTCAAAAACAAAAGCATGGCTTCCTTCGATGTCACAGCCCTCTTTACCAACGTTCCTACTGACGCTGCAATCAACATTCTGAGACAGAGGCTCACTGAAAACCACGACCTCCCTTTACCTCTTCTAGATTTCATCGATCTAGTGGAACTGTGTGTTAATTTCAACTTCTTCAAGTATCAGGACAACTGTTACAAACAATGCTTTGGGATGGCAATGGGCAGCCCGCTCAGTGCTGTGCTTGCCAACCTCTTCATGGAAAACTTGGAGACAGAGAAATTCAGCACCCTCATTCCCAACACCGTTACCTGGCTAAGATACGTTGATGATATATTGGTTTTCTATCCAAGACGTCTCAATATCCAGGCCCTTCTCAACAAGATCAATGCAGTTGAACCATCAATAAAGTTTACACTTGAACTCGAAAATGATGGCAAACTTCCTTTCCTCGACGTTCTACTGTGCAGATCTCCCGACAGTGACAAACTTCTCTTCAAAGTGTATAGAAAACCTACCAACAAGGACGATCTTATACACTTTTATTCACACCAAGATACCCGCACTAAGAGAGGAGTCCTCATTGGCTTCTTCTTGAGAGCTCTTCGCATCTCCAGCCCTTGTTTTCTAGAAGAAGAATGCACTTACATAACACAAGCCTTTACACGTCTTCAGTTCCCATCTTTCTTCATCCGAGATTGCAGACTCAAGGCACAAGCTATCCTCAACAAACCGCCCATGGAACAGCCCCCTAAACAGTTCATAGTACTCCCATGTGGCGATGTTGCCACGAATACTCGCCGGGCACTTGCTATGAGTAACATCAACGTTTCCACCATAAACACATCCTCTATCAAAGACCTCACTACTAAACGCAGCCCCACACCTCTAACTTCTACAGCAGGCGTCTACACTATCCCCTGTGGGTTCTGTCCCAAGAAATATGTAGGCGAGACAGGCAGAGATCTTGCAGTCCGCCTGAATGAGCATCGAAATGCCTCTAACAGAGACGATGTAAGGTACGCCTGTGTCCTCCACAGAGACTCCACGGGGCATTTGATGAACTGGAACGAGGCACAACTCGTTCTCACCGAACCAGACCTCAGACGCCGACGGTGCCTAGAAGCCTCACTAATCACCGTCACCGACACTATAGAACGCAACACTGGAAACTACAAAATTTCAAAAACATTGGCATACATGATACTTAAGCAGCACCAACCCAACAACACAGGAGTCACATGATTTCATCGTCTACTGGCCCTCATCATAGGCAGAGGTTGTTTTGATAAGGACCTGCCTCGCATGGGCCAGTAGGCCTTCTACAGTGTTCCTCCATTCTTATGTTCTTATGACATTCCTCAGGTCACGTGCGTCACATCTCACTCTCCGCCTATATATAATGTCTTTCTACCTCTGTATGTTAGAAGTGATCAAGGTCCCAGGACCGAAACGTTTTCTAATAAATATGTTATAGTGTTTGCTTACGTGTCTTTCTAAACCAAAGATTACCTTACAGTCTGAGTACAAGGGAAAGATTACCTTACAGTCTGAGTACAAGGGAAAGATTACCTTACAGTCTGAGTACAAGGGAAAGATTACCTTGCAGTCTGAGTGCATGGGAAAGACTTCAATGCAGTCTGAGTTCTTGAAAAAAAAAATTACCTTAAGTGTGAGTACATGGAAAAACAGTACCTTGCAGTCTATATTGACTGAAGTTATCTACTGAGGAGTAAGGTGTTCAATTCTCACAAAAAGATAACTACCACTAATTAATAATAACTGTTACACGAAATTATCCCTGTTAACTCTTCATCAATGACATCTCACTAGTGGACTCAGGCTGGAAGGCAGACTTATGTATATGAACCTGCTACCCTAGGTAGTCTATGTACTGACCTCAGGGTTACAGAGACACTCTTGTATGAATATGTATTCACCGTAAATAACTCAGGTCAATAGATAATGCATTTATATGGTAGTGATTGTTTACATGGCTTCAGCTGTTATTTTAGAGATCCGGGAATTTCTTTTATCACATGTGAAAAGAATACCTTGTAAAAATTTAAACTATACTATTAGATAATTCATATATGAATTATGATAATAATAAACTATACTATTAGATAATTCATATATTCGCAAATTAATGTGCGTCAAAAATGTCTTTATAAAAAAAATGTGTACATTAGATAATATTAAGATTTGTGAGCCAAAGACATTTTCGCAAACATGCGTCAGTTCTTCCTCAATACAACAATGTAGATGTGCGCCTCAGGGACCATTCGTCCATCATCTCACCTGAAGAAGTGTTTGTGAACTGACAAAGAGAAGTGAAGCCCCCCTTTGTATGACCAGTCATACACAATATATGTATACAGTTCACTGTGAAAAGGAGAATACCTCCCTATGTACGGCAGTATTCAACAAACATGATACCGAAGAGTGTCTACGAAAGGTAGATATTCTCTAGTATTATGAGATATTCTAAGACACATGTCGGTATTGTATACCATTCTTGTACAACGATATTATTCTACACGCTTGCAATACAGTCTTGTAGTAGTTTACGATGGGCAACAATAAAAACAAATAAAGATTTGTTACAGTAACAGAACTCGAAATATTAAAAAAAATCCATTAATTAAGAAGAAAATAAATCTAGTACTTACCTCACATTTAAAACAATGAGATAATGTGACAAGAACAAATAAATCTTATTCCTTCCTCGTGTGGAGTCTTGAAGAGTCTTCCAGCACCAAGTTACACAAAGGGATCCCAGCAATATAATTAGCATTAATAGGTTTGTTGAGGGTGAAGAAAATTATAAATAAAGTTTAAACCTTATTCCTTGTCAGATTTATGGGTGTTGCAGGTACCCAGAATTTAGCCCACTTATGCCTGCATTATTATATTTTGTTATAATATTTCACTATTATTATATTTCAGCACAAAGAATGGAGGAGGCTCGATCCTCCGTCTCCTAATCTCAGCCTAGTCTCAGACCAGTCAGACGACTGAAGTTACCGGAGGAGCAGAGTTTCCCTCAAGGTTTCTTATAAATAATGCTGCATTTAGCATATGCCATAATTATATGACAATAGATTACTATAACATACAACAACGTATCGATAACAATATAAAAAATAATAAATTAATCCCCTACATGAAGGTCTACCTTGGGACCAGACCGCGGGAATGATGACCAGAAGAACATAACATAAGAAAGAGGGAACATTGCAACAGGCCTACTGACCCATGTGAAGCAGGTCCATGCCACCCCCGGCCTAAAACAATGACCACCTAGTCAGGTTACTTCCACTTAAGGAAGGAGCACGGCATCAGATCTGGTAGCCCAAGTTAGTCAGGTCCAACTCACACCCACCCACACCCATTCATGTATTTATTCAATGTAGTTTTAAAACTACACAAGGTCTTAGCTTCTATGACGGTACTCGGGAGTTTGTTCCACTCATCCACAACTCTATTACCAAACCAGTGTTTTCCTATGTCCTTCCTGAATCTGAACTTTTCCAACTTGAAACCATTGCTGCGAGTCCTGTCTTGGCTGGATATTTTCAGCACGCCATTTACATCCCCTTTATTTATTCCTGTTTTCCATTTATATATCTCAATCATATCCCCCTTAATTCTACGCCTTTCTAGAGAGTACAGATTCAGGGCCCTCAGTCTATACTCATAGGGAAGATTTCTGATACATGGGATCAACTTTGTCATCCTCTTCTGTACGTTTTCCATTGCATTTATATCCATTCTGTAATACGGTGACCAGAACTGTGCAGCATAATCTAAATGAGGCCTAACCAAGGATATATAAAGTTGAAGAACAACCCGAGAACTCTATTCTTTATACT
Source organism: Cherax quadricarinatus (assembly GCF_038502225.1). NCBI lineage: Eukaryota > Metazoa > Arthropoda > Malacostraca > Decapoda > Parastacidae > Cherax > Cherax quadricarinatus. The sequence goes on along the minus strand of NC_091350.1, from coordinate 16,905,229 downwards.
TCTTGATATGAAGCCATTGAAATCAGTAACAGCTTGCCGGTAGGTAACTTGAACCTGCCTCGCATGGGCCAGTAAGCCTGCTGCAGTGTTCCTTCTTTCTTATGTTCTAAATGTTTTTTTTCCTTACAATCAAAGGCTATTAATCATTTGCTGTTATTCCTGGAACTTCATTAATAGATTTGTTTTGAAATCGGAGTATCAAAATTAATTAAAAATATTTTTATCCAAAATATCTTAGTGCAATTATCCTTAACTCTTATAAATATGTAAAAATACTACAACTTGCAGAGCCTCTATGGGATTCAATTTCCCCACACGCATCTGAGCCAGCCCAGGTGAGGCGGATCTGGCCTTTATAGCAACGACGCTCTAGTGTGTTTAATTGAAACGATATTTTGAAATTGTTTGCCCATCCTTTTCTTAATTTTTAGGCAGTCTGTTGCAGTGGTTTATACCTTCTGACAAAAATACCCTACATACGTCTGTCTTTCATACCTTACCTTCGAGCATCATAAGAACATAAGAACATAAGAAAGGAGGAACACTGCAGGAGGCCTGTTGGCCCATACTAGGCAGGTCCTTTACAATTTATCCCACTAACAAAACATTTGCCCAATCCAATTTTAAATGCTACCCTGGAATATAAGCTCTGATGTGCAAGTCCCACTCAAATCCAACCCCTCCCACTCATGTACTTATCCAACCTAAATTTGAAACTACCCAAAGTCCTAGCCTCAATAACCCAACTAGGTAGACTGTTCCACTCATCAACATTCTGAGTCAGAGGCTCACTGAAAACCACGACCTCCCTTTACCTCTTCTAGATTTCATCAATCTAGTGGAACTGTGTGTTAATTTCAACTTCTTCAAGTATCAGGACAACTGTTACGAACAATGCTTTGGGATGGCAATGGGCAGCCCGCTCAGTGCTGTGCTTGCCAACCTCTTCATGGAAAACCTGGAGACAGAGAAATTCAGCACCCTCATTCCCAACACCGTTACCTGGCTAAGATACGTTGATGATATATTGGTTTTCTATCCGAGACGTCTCAATATCCAGGCTCTTCTCAACAAGATCAATGCAGTTGAACCATCAATAAAGTTTACACTTGAACTCGAAAATGACGGCAAACTTCCTTTCCTCGACGTTCTACTGTGCAGATCTCCCGACAGTGACAAACTTCTCTTCAAAGTGTACAGAAAACCTACCAACAAGGACGATCTTATACACTTTTATTCACACCAAGCCACCCGCACTAAGAGAGGAGTCCTCATTGGCTTCTTCTTGAGGGCTCTTCGCATCTCCAGCCCTTGTTTTCTAGAAGAAGAATGCACTTACATAACACAAGCCTTTACACGTCTTCAGTTCCCATCTTTCTTCATCCGAGATTGCAGACTCAAGGCACAAGCTATCCTCAACAAACCGCCCATGGAACAGCCTCCTAAACAGTTCATAGTACTCCCATGTGGCGATGTTGCCACGAATACTCGCCGGGCACTTGCTATGAGTAACATCAACGTTTCCACCATAAACACATCCTCTATCAAAGACCTCACTACGAAACGCAGCCCCTCACCTCTAACTTCTACAGCAGGCGTCTACACTATCCCCTGTGGGTTCTGTCCCAAGAAATGTGTAGGCGAGACAGGCAGAGATCTTGCAGTCCGCCTGAATGAGCATCGAAATGCCTCTAACAGAGACGATGTAAGGTACGCCTGTGTCCTCCACAGAGACTCTACGGGGCATTTGATGAACTGGAATGAAGCACAACTCGTTCTCACCGAACCAGACCTCAGACGCCGACGGTGCCTAGAAGCCTCACTAATCGCCGTCACCGACACTATAGAACGCAACACTGGAAACTACAAAATTTCAAAAACATTGGCATACATGATACTTAAGCAGCACCAACCCAACAACACAGGAGTCACATGATTGCATCGTCTACCCGTCCTCATCATAGGCAGAGGTTGTTTTGATAAGGACCTGCCTCGTATGGCACTCAGATAGGTCTTGTTTGTGTCAAATTGTTACTGTTTTTCAAATTTCAATGAATTTCTTATTACTTGCTTAAGAAAAAAATAGATGTAGGATTAGTCTTTTTCCTCAAAAGTACTAATTATTTTCTAAATAAAGTACAAATCTTGTCTCCCTCTTCTGTAGCCACTTGTGTGTCGTCTCAAGTAACGGGGCTTGGGGAGGGGGACTGTGTATCACATACATCATGCGGTCTGTCAATAGCAGACCGCATGATGGTTTTGTATTTACAGATATTTGCTAAGAAACAACAATTTTTCAGCAAGCAATGTACTGTTTTATATTGGTCTTTAAAAATGTTTTATACAAAATTCACTATTTAACAAATGTGTATATACAAGTTCATTGTTAAATCTTCCACCACAACTTCAACCTATTTAGGTGCGAATACTATACAGTCATAGATGTGCAATGTTATACATTTTTGTGTCGTAAGCAAACTTTGCTATACCTTGTTATATTAACAGATCATGTATGTAAATTATCACTGTAAATTATCACAACACCTGGACTGAACACTGATCTCGGTGGCACTCCACTTGTTACTGTCATCCACGCCGTACTCGTTGTTTCCCAGTGATGAGACCAACTATCATTGATAAAGGTTTGAGATTCGTCCCCTATACTATGCTACAATCTTCTGTCATTGGGGACTGCCAGTTTTCCAATAGGTAAGTGAAAAATTATAGTAAACCCTTATCTCTAATTATAATAATTTACATCAGGTTTTCTAACAGAAATTCTAAACTTTCTCGAATACTGGAATAAAATTTGCTAGTTTTCACAGAGTCTCCAACATTCATTTTGTTATATATTGTTTTTAATGAGCGTGCGATCTGGCTGGTACTTCTTCATATATATATATATATATTGGGTCAGGGATCATTTATTAAAAAACGCAAACATGAATGCATTGCTACAATATATCAAAAGATTATGAATCTCCTCCAGCTTCTCTAAAACTGGACCCCAAGACAAGTATGCAGCATACATTTCCCAACTGGATGGCCACACTGAGGCCCTGGAGCATGAAAGTGGCCGCCCTTGGGTCCCTGGTAGTGTCACTGAGTCTGGAACTCATTTCTTTGAGGAAACGTGTGGCATTCTTTCCCCATGATTCCAAGGTCTCTGATCTCACTGGAACAAATTGATACTGATGTCTTTTGTCTGTGTACCTCGCTGTGATCCGCAGCACCTCCCTGTTGTCCAACACTGTGACGGATGTGTCAGCCAGCGTCAACACGTCAACATGCAGGTATAGTCCCAAGCTAAAAGCTTGACTTTCTTCCAAGGATAGAAGGCGATTCCGTCCGGGTGGTTTGTGGGCTTGTGAGTATTGTTGGATGCTAGGGATTGGGGCTCTCTCTCGACTGGGCACCCAGCTGTAGCAAGGCTCCTCTTTATGATGTCGCTGACTTCATTATATTTTGAGCGTCAGCCCTTGGTTTTGGAGCAATTAAGACTATGTATACCATATTGGTTGGTTTGCACATCGCATGAGATTGGAGCAGCGTGTCAGAGAGCCACTGCAATAAGAAGGATCTGAGGCTCCAGGCATATTCCCATTGCCGAAATGGGAACTGTTTGGAGGAAGTCACCAGAGTGATTGTGCTCACAGCTAAGAGAGGAGTACTCTCCCTGCTGGATGTTGCAGCTCTGAGCATGTTGGTATGCATCTTTTCAGCGACGGGGCCATCCCAAATGGACTGTGGGCCTGTGGTGCACTAGTTTTGGTGCCAGAGCAGCGAACTTCGTCATCCTCCTTTGTACATTTTCCAGTACATTTATATCCATTCTGTAATACGGTGACCAAAACTGTGAAGCATAATCCAAATGAGGCCTAACCAAAGATATATAGAGTTGAAGAACAACCTGAAGACTTCTATTATTTATGCTTCTTGATATAAAGTCAAGCATTATATTCGCTTTATTGCGAACACTTAAGAACATAAGAAAGAAGGAACCCTGCAGCAGGCCTACTGACCCATGCGAAGCAGGTCCATGTTGTCCCCCCGATTAGCCCAATGACCCACCTAGTCAGGTCACTTCCACTTAAGAAAGGAGCACGGCATCAGACCTAGTAGCACAAGCTAGTCAGGTCCAACTCACACCCACCCACACCCACTCATGTACTTATCTATCATATTTTTAAAACTACACAACGTTTTAGCCTCTATAACTGTACTCGGGAGTTTGTTCCACTCATCCAAAACTGTATTACCAAACCAGTGCTTTCCTATATCCTTCCTGAATCTGAATTTTTCCAACTTGAAACTATTGCTACAAGTCCTGTCTTGGCCGGAAATTTTCAGCACGCTATTTACATCCCCTTTATTTATTCCCGTCGATCATATCCCCCCTAATTCTACGCCTTTCGAGAGAGTACAGATTCAGGGCCCTCAGTCTGTCCTCATAGGGAAGATTTCTGATACATGGGATCAACTTTGTCATCCTCCTCTGTACGTTTTCCAGTGCATTTATATCCATTCTGTAATACGGTGACTAGAACTGTGCAGCATAATCTAAATGAGGCCTAACCAAGGATATGTAGAGCTGAAGAACAACCTGAGGACTTCTATTATTTATACTTCTAGATATGAAGCCAAGGATTCTGTTAGCTTTACTGCAAACACTAATGCACTGTTGTCTTGGTTTTAGATTACTGCTAACCAGAACTCCTAAATCCTTTTCGCAATCAGTAGTATTAAGATCTACATTATTTAGTTTATATGTAGCATGATTATTTTCCTGTCCAACATTCAGAACTTTGCATCTGTCTATATTAAACTGCATCTGCCACTTCTCAGTTTATTCAAATCATCCTGTAGTGCTCTAATGTCCTAATTACAATGAATTGGACGGCCTATTTTGGTGACATCAGCAAATCTGCTTATGTAGCTATTTATTCCCTCATCTATGTCATTTATGTAAATTGTGAACAACAACGGGCCTAACACTGACCCTTGCGGAACACCATTCGTGACGTGCCCCAATTCTGAATTCTCCCCATTTATGCAAACTCTCCGCTGCCTATTTGTCAACCATGCCTCTACCCAGGAAAAATTTTCTACTCTAATTCCGTGTTCCTTAAGTTTTCTCAACAGCCTCTGATGTGGAACTCTATCGAAAGCCTTACAGAAGTCCATATACACAATATCATATACATTACCATGATATACTTCCTCAAATACCTTGAGTAAAAAAAGTTAGTAAATTCGTAAGACAGGAACGCCACTTTGTAAAACCATGCTGAGATTCATTAATCAATTTATGCCTTTCAAGATGGCTACGAACTGCTTCGGCAATTATTAATTCCATAAATTTACCAACCACGGAGATAAGGCTTATTGGTCTATAATTCGAAGCTAGGACCTGTCACCTGCCTTGTAAATAGGTATTACATTTGCCATTTTCCACTTGTCTGGCACTATGCCAGTTTGTAGTGATATATTGAAAAGATTAGCCAATGGTATGCTAACTTCCTCTTTACATTCCTTTAAAACCCTTGTAAACACTTCGTCAGGGCCTGGGGACTTGTTAGTTTTTAATTTCTCTATTTGACTGAGGACCATGCCACTGTTACCCTAATCGTGCATAGTTTATTATCGTCCTGTTCTACATAATTTATTATTTCTGGAATTTCGCTAGTATCTGCCTGAGTAAAAACTGAGAGGAAGTAGGTATTGAAAAGTTCACACATTTCCTCATCACTGTCAGTGATCTGGCCTGAATTACTCTTAAGTGGGCCTATCTTGTCCCTAGTTTTACCTCTGTATACCTGAAAGAACCCTTTTGGGTTAGTCTTCGAATCCCGTGTGACTTTAATCTCATAATCCTTTTTTGCTTTTCTTATTCCATTTTTTTATTTCTCTCTTTAATTGAATATATTGATTTCTTAACTGCCTTTCCCCTCTCTTGATATGCCTATATATGCCTCTCTTTTGACCAATGAGATGTTTTAATCTGTTTATCCATTTGGAATAATTTTTTATTAGATCTACTTTCCCTATTTTGGATAAAAGTCGTCTGGGCAGCCAGCACAATGCTCTGAAATACGTCATATCAACCAACCCTACCTCCTGAAACATCGTAAGGTAATCCCAATTTAGCCCACCCAGGTAATTTCTCATATTCATGAAGTCGGCCAAGTAGAAATCTGGGACAGCGACTTGACAGCGGTTATCTGGGTAATTCCATGATATACTGAAACTAAGTGATTTGTGATTGCTTTCCCCTAGTTCATCATTAACCTCAAGATTATTAACTAGTGATTCTTTGTTGGCAAAAACCAAGTCAAGCAGATTGTTTCCTCTGGTTGGTTCTGTCAAAAACTGTTTTAAAAAGCAGTCTTGAACCGTATCAAGAAAGTCACTAGACTCAAGATTTCCTGTCACATTGTTCCAATCAATCTGTCTGAAGTTAAAATCTCCCATTAACACAACATTTTCAAATCTAGAAGCCTTATGAATTTCGTCCGATAGCAGCCTACAGCATTCCCTATCAAGGTTTGGGGGCCTATAAATCACACCCAAAATTAATTTTTCACGACCTTCGAGAAATTGTAGGCAGATTCTGTGTCCGATGTTTCTAATCTTACATCTTGTCTAACACAACAATTTAAATTATCTCTGACATACATCACCACTCCACTACCCTTCCTGTTAACCCTATCAGTGTGGAATAGTTTATAGCCCTGTATGTTGCATTCAGAAGGCATTTCTCTATCTTTCAAGTTAAACCAGGTCTCTGTTATAGCAATAATATCTATATTACCTACACTTGCAAGTAATCTTAATTCGTCTATCTTATCTCTTAGACTCCTGCTATTTGAATAGTAAATCTTAAGGGAGCTAGTCACTCGTTGCCCGCTACTACCTCTCTCTCTTTGTTGAGCAATTGCTTTGCCTTTACTAGCAATTTTATTTTGAATACTGTCTTTTAAACATATCCCTGGTAACATCTGATGTTTTTACCCTAATACTGCAGCCTGACTGTTTCTCCACAAACACTCATACCTCTATAATCTATCAGTTTAAATTCCGAGACAAGTCATCAATGACTCTCTCGCATAACTCATTCTGAACATAACGAAAAAAATATATTTCAATGTGCTTGTTTATTAAATTATTGTAAACCTATCTAAAATATATTTAGTTGAATTAGGCTAAATTAAATTGCGCTTGTTATAATAATGTTGGGTAAGATAAATGGTTAAAAAAAAAAAGTTAAGATTGAGACACTATTGCAACATATGGGAATCTATACTGAGGAAACGTTTCGTCACAGTCCAATACAAAGCAGAAAGGAGTAAGGAGGAGTTTGAGGTAATCAGTCCCTCAGCCTGGAGTCGATGTGTTCAGTCCATCAGTCTTGTAGAATGTACAGCATAGGGCCATAGACGTGGCTTATATACTGTAGTCAGGTGAGGCGAAGCAGGAGGAGGCGGGGTCATAGTGAAACCATCCACTAGTCGAAGTAGGTCTACGTCCAGTACTCATACCATTTATCACATCTGTCAGACACTGCAGCATCATGGGATTTTGATACAAAGAATTCTTCAAAACTTTTCCAACCTTTGGACGAAGACCTACTTAGACTAGTAGATGGTTCCACTATCACCCCGCCTCCTCCTGCTTCGCCTCACCTGACTACAGTATATAAGCCACGTCTATGGCCCTATGCTGTACATTCTACAAGATTGATGGACTGAACACATCGACTCCAGGCTGAGGGACTGATTACCTCAAACTCATCCTCTCCTTACACCTTTCTGCTTTGTATTGGACTGATGAAGCCACTGTGTGGCAGAACGTTTCCTCAATAAAGATTCCCATATGTTGCATCAGTGTCTCAATCTTCAAGGTTGGGTAAGTTTTCTAAGGTTCTTTTGGTAAAAAAGTTATTAATTTTTACATTTACACAAATGGAAAAATATATCTTTAAATGTATAAGAGAAAATTTTAGAAAGGATTTAATTTTAAAGGAGTTCTTGCTAAATGACCAGTTTTGTAAAGCAAAAGGACACAAGTGTAACTAATGTGACATTTTATTGTGGCAACGTTTCGCCGTTACAAACTATACATAGACACAGAGGGTTTATATAGGCTTAGAGTGAGGTGTAATACTAGTGGTAGTAGTAGTAGTAGTGATATAAGTTGTAGTAGTAGTAATACAATATGGTAGAACAATTAACTATTGGAGGTTGGATTAGAGAAGGCCTGTTTCAGTGTTCATCCTCTGTATTGTGTTTGTGTAGTATTAGCAGGAGAGACTATATGATGGCAGGGTTTACTGTTTTCAGGAGGATTCTTACTAAGACTTCAGAGATGGTGAAGCTGCCTTTGTTTTGTTTAATTGTATTAGAAACAGCGATCATTGCTGATTCAAGGCACTTGCGTCTGCGGAAATGTTTCTTTGATCACTAATTGGGCGTTCCTGAATTTCTTGAGATGATTGGTGGAATTTCGGTGTTGTACGCAGGCGTTGTTCAAGTTATCCTTCCTACATGCATGTGTTCACTGAGGTGGGTTTCGAGGTTTCTTGCTGTTTCACCTATATAAATCCCGTCGCAGCCTCCACAGGGTGTAGTGTAAACCCCTGCGTTGACTGGTTCATGGTGCTTGGATTTTGTCCTGGCTAGAAGCGATGGCGACTCTGGAAGAACTATAACTTTGTTAGGAGTGGTGTTGGTGCGTGGAGAATTAATGATCTGAAGAGCTCTTTTCTTGCAATCTTTGATGAAAAAGGAAGGAAAATGTAAATCAGTGAAGGTTTGGTGAATTTATGTACATTCCTCGTCAAGAAACTCAGGACTACAAATTCGGTATGCTCTTAGGAAAAATCCGATGATGATGCTTCTTTTGGTCTTAGTATCTTGACTGGAATAGAAGTGTGTGAGATCATTTTTATTTGTAGGTTTCCGGTAAACTTGAAATCTTAGGTTCTTGTCTACTTTGTAAATGAGGACGTCTAGAAAAGGTAGCTTGTCATTGGACTCTTCTTCTAGTGTAAACTGGATCGCCGGTTCAACTGCGTTGAGCCTTGCCTGAAGATTCTGTACATCAAAACGTTTGGAAGTTATTACGAGGACGTCGTCCACGTAACGTAACCAAGTGACGCTTGAGGGGATGATGTTGGCGAAGTGTTCAGCCTCTAGGTGTTTCATGTACAAGTTGGCTAAGACGGCACTGATGGGGGACCCTATTCCCATGCCGTAGGTTTGTTTGTAGAGCTTGTTATTGAAAGAAAAAACAGTTGAAATTAACGCAGAGTTCAATCAGGTCAACAAAATCTCCGGGAGGTAGAGGAAGATTAAGGTCTTGATTGACTTTACGTCGTAGAACCTCGATGGCTTGTGTGGTAGGTATATTAGTGAAGAGGGAAGTCACGTCTAAACTGCTTAGTTTCTTGTTACGGATGGAGAGGTTTCGGATGCAGTTTTACTTATTCGGCACGACATATATATAGGGAGGTACCACCTCTAGAAATGACTGGGGACCCACAGCCTCAGAGGAGAGAATAAACGTACTTCGGGGGATAAACACAGGCTTCTCCCTAGAGCTGCTTGAGTACTTTCTTGTCCTACTGCCCCTATAGGCTATATACATAAGATTCACTCACTATAAGCACCTCTCACACTAGTGACGGAGTTTAGGAACCAATAAGCAACACATAAGGGTGAAGCTGAATATTAACAACGCTTGGGTATTTCCCCTTTACCAGATGCGACCTGCCTCAGCCAGCCTCCACGGGGAGTTAAATTTTAAACCCGTTTGGCTGGCAGGGGAAATGAGCTGGCTAGAACATTTAAGTCATCAAATTGTTATATGCTTAGTTTTTTAGCACGACAATGCTCATCTGATTATAAAGGAATATGCATCAATTAACAGTACTTGCATATGATATCTTTTAGATATATTGAGTTACTTGAAAGAAAAAAATAGGACAAAATATTGCAACACATGCACAAGCAAGGACATGACAAATGCGATAGGTAAGTATCGACTATAAATGTTTTCATTAATTAATCTCCTCAAAACATGTTGCCCAGACCATGTTCTGTGAAATGAGAGATTTAGCACGAAATACCTGAAACATACTGACCGAGATATATTGTCTGAGACAAGTTAGATTTAAGTTTAATGTGTTGCTTCAACTATGTGATGTGGCAAAGTGGGAGAACGACTCAGTGTGCCTTGGGAGGTGTCTTGGGGAAAGTACCAGACTTAAAGGTGTGCTATCACCTTCCCCACACACCTCCACTGCTACTACCAGACTTCTCGTGCACACCCTATCAAGCTACTCTTGAAAGGCCCGTGACCTGCTAAATCTTTAATCACATTACCTCTTGCACTACTCTCTCTCTTTTTACGCCAATTTAATTCCATTAGGTAGGTCGCAAATACATTTTGTTCACTTTTTTAACCAAATGTTCACAGAATGTGGTTCAGTTACTTTATCTTCAAAGGACTTTCCACACTACTCATGTATTGGTTCCCTTGTCAAGCGCGGAATAAAATGAAAAACAAAAAATCTTACCAAATAAAGCCAAAATTCAGAATAAGAATATAATTTGTCGGTAATCGTTAGAGAAAACCAGACAAGACGGATGTTTTGTTAATTATTAATGACTAAGGCAATGTCATATACCGTGGTATTTACACTAAACGCACACATGTAAGGAACTAGTACATTAAACCTAACTGGTGCTCACTGAGTTGACTGGGGCTTAAGACTCCTTCATATGCGTTACCAGTTTGACTGTTAAAGGGACAGTGTAACCGAAACACTGCTGCCGACATAGTGCAGTTTCTGGACGACACACCAAAGTAGTAAGTCAACAAATCACCTTTACTTTAGATATACCTTTAATGAGTTTCCAGAGTTTTTCTACTCCCAGAGCCCGGCTTTGGGGCATGGTCGTCTGTTGCTTGCCTGGTTAACCAGTTTGTTGCTGCTGCCATCCCACTGGCCCACATATCCATCAAAGTCTGGTTGATCTGGCACCTGGTGAAGATATCTGTCCAGGTTCCACTTGTCCCAGTGGTGTTTCAAATATCTTTTGGAAAGATGCTAAATAGTCTAGGACCACGTATGTTGATATAATGTTCTCTTATTGTGTCCACGGCGTCCCTACTTTTCACTGGGTTTATTTTACATTTCCTCCCATATTTCGCACTATAGTATATTGTTATGGCAGTGTGCAAATTTGGGACAAGGTTCTCAAGTACTTCCCAGGTATATATTATCATTTCTCTCTCTCTCATCCGTTTCAGTGAGTACATACTTAAGACTCTAAGATGTTCCCAGTAATTTAAATACTCTATTGGGTCTATGAGGGGAGTAAATGATCTCTGTATTTGTTCCAGAAAGAAGTCTGCTAATACAATAAATTTTCAGCACTAGGTATACAAAGGTACACAGTGGAAATCAGACAAAAACATTAGAAACGAAAAATACTCTTCATGGAAGACTAAAGCACAGCGGATTTACACGTTTGTGTATTGTAAATAAATTATTTTTATTCGTATATTCGATATTTATCTCGACTGTTACATCTGACTGTTAACTAGATATATTAGTCACTACTGTAGAGATAGCATCAGTGCTTCACAGTGCCGAAATCATTTGCCTATTTATATTTTTTCTGACTCAAGGTTTATGTCCCTTGACATTTTTAATTATCAGATAGTAGGCAGTCAGCACCATCCAAAGAAATACTACAGTCCTGTCAAGTATGAACGGACGCCTGTTAAACGTTTTCCACTCTGGTAGTGTTATTACTCCGTTCTCTCTGTCGTCTGCACATGTACATTAACACATAAATCTTACAAAATTCTAACATCCAGTATGCACGTACTTTAACTTTCATGCGTTTCTTAATACTTAATACTCCTGAAATATTTCCTTCTCTATCTAGACCTGGTCTGAGACCGGGTCGTTGGCACGATGATCTCAGGAGACACTAACAGATAACATAGCACTTTGCAATCTGGGTAAGGTTAGTTCTTCCAAGCGAGTTAATAACGATTTATTTATTATTCAAGATTACATGTATGTCGTTGAGCCTTCAAGTAAGTGGGATGATAAAGTGGATACACAGTACAAGTTAGGCTAATAAACCGAATATCCACTTGAAGGAGGGCTGATAAAACTGAAAATGTAAGAAGCAGGATGACAAAAAGGACTAAAAAATGTAAGAGCTGAAAAGCAGGGGCTCCGTGAGCACAATAAGAGAACACTGTATCAACATTCGCGGTAGCAGACTATTTAACATCTTACCAGAAAATATCAGAAATATTGCCAAAACAAGTGTAGAAGTCTTCAAGATGAAAGTGGACAAGTACTTCCAGCATGTGCAGCATCAACCAGGCTGGGATGGATATGCGGGCCAGCAGGCCGCCAGCAGCCACAGCCTGATAAACTAGCCAAGCACCAGCAGGAATAGGAAACTTTCGAAATCCGTCAGAGAATCAAAGGTAAGGAGTATTCAGATCCATAAATGACAAACCGTTATAAAAAATAAGTACTAATTCTTCAGCGATTTATAAGTTAATTGAGTTTTGAAAAAATGGCGTACTCGATATGAAAAGGCATTTGTCGCCCAGCAAAAATTTCCTCACTAGAGAAACTGGAGCAAAAAGTTATGAAATTTCCAGTGTGTTTTGATAACTAATACACTGATTAAAATTGTATCCCCTTTCACAAGCTTTGTACAACGCTCGTACCAACAAGAACCACCAAGACTGCTCTTGCTATTCTTCAGTAAGGGAAACTAAGTCGATAAAGGAGTCCCACAATATATTTTCAGAAATATGCCATACACCCGCTATGGTGTTATAAGGATATCCACGGTAAACCATCGTTATCCATAAATAACCTCGGTAACTATAACAGTATCGTTGGTAGTGCAATACCTGCAAATTATTCTCAACAACAAACACAAACTAATCCTGGATATGGCTGCCATTGAAGTACACCAGCCCCTGCACCAGCCCTTTGCAGTTCCATTATGATAATCGCACTTTAAAAGATAACACGAGGGTGGAACGTTTGTTGACGATCGTTCTCGTTCTCTCTCTTTTTTTTTCACAGGGTTTGAAAAGGTTAGGTTAAGGATCCCTAGCTTTATTGACAAGCTCTGTGTCTCTGTCTCTCTCTCTCTCTCTCTGATTTTACACTTTAAACTTGCAGAGGGATAGCGAGTCCCAGCTTTAAGTCTTGTCTCTCAAGTGCCGACTGACTGGCGTAAAGAAGCCTCTTCATATAATTTATGAATTCATCAATATACAGCATCGCGTTTAAGATGAGTAAACACGATGAGCTTCCTGTTCATCCACCCACTCTTGATATATGTACTCCTCATATATGTACTCCTCATATATGTACTACACAAATCACCTGTAAAAGTTTAGTTCTTTTATCGAGGGCGTATCTGACGCCAGCACACTAGACTACGACATTCAAGTCTGCTTTCCCTCCACCCATCCATCTCTCGGTCCCCACATATCCTCACACGGCGATATTCCCTCTACACAGCTCATCCAACTGTCCGTTCTACTTGTCTGTCCGCCCACTTAGCTGCCTGCCTCTCCGTTTGAATTTCATTCTGTTTGCACTGTCCAAACCTCCCGTCTACACAGTACACCAGCAGTAATCTTCTGTAATATCGGCAGGCATCTATCCAGCATTCTGATTACTCTCGTATATTTAATAGCATTATTTTAATTTTAATAAACAAATCCAAAAATGTCATTAATATTGTAACTTTTGTAGGTACTCTTGTTACCGTGAACTTTCAACCTTATTATTGTATGACTTGAAAACCCATTAAGGTAATGAGCTGTGTGTCCTCCTCCCAGGGATGTGAAAGCATCTCTTGTGACGCTCTTTGTGCTGGGTGACGCCTAGGAGTTTCCACAGACCTCTCATGTACCCTGAAACACCATCAGATTCTTTTAGGAGAATCAGATCGTCTTAAAACCACCATGTTTTCTTAAACGCACGAAAGCTCGTTAAAAAAAGGATCAGACCAAACGATTATCAGATCTTGCTTGATGAATCAAGGTTTGGAAAAACCTTTTTTGTTTACAGGATCAAATCTTGCTCAAATTATATAACCCAGGAGAGATGGATAATAACACACCTAAATATATTTTCGTATTATTTGCATTTTTGTACTTCTAGTATTTTTACAGCACCGGATTTACTTAAATAATAAAAACTTGTTAAATTTAGTGTAAAGAGCCCAAGATTTACTTCACGATCATTCAGTGCCCTTCTTCATACATAAAGAGAATTGCCGATAGGCCTCGAGATTCGAACCCGAGCCGTTTAGGCATCCTCCTGGAAAGCCAGCTTAACTTTCGAAGCCCAAGATCACTACGCCATCGTGACACAAAACGTTAGGTGCCCAATGAGAGCACTAGACATGCTTCCCTTAATGCCGGCATCCAAACCGGAGAAGAATGAAATTAGTTTCTGAGTATATCAGTAATCGAATGTGCCCGGCGTTAGAGGAAACACGTCTAGTGTTCTCACCACCTAAAGTTTTGTGGCATGGTGGCGTAGTAGTCTAGGGCGTCGAGAGTTTAGCTAGCTTCCCAGGAGCCTGACCCGGATTCGAATCTTGGCCAGTAGCAGTATGTTATAATATATATATATATATATATATATATATATATATATATATATATATATATATATATATATATATATATATATATATATATATTATTAACACCGGCCGAGTCCCACCAAGGCAGGGTGGCCCAAAAAAGAAAAACTTTCATCATCATTCACTTAATCACTATCTTGCCAGAGGTGTGCTTTGCACTACAGTTTATAAAACTGCAACAGTAACGCCCCTCCTTCAGAGTGCAGACACTGTACTTCCCATCTCCAGGACTGAAGTCCGGCCTGCCGGTTTCCCTGAATCCCTTCATAAATGTTACTTTGCTCACACTCCAACAGCGCGTTAAGTATTAAAAACCATTTGTCTCCATTAACTCCTATCAAATACGCTCACGCATGCTTGCTGGAAGTCCAAGCCCCTTGTACACAAAACCTCCTTTACCCCCCCTCCCTCCAACCCTTCCTAGGTCGACCCCTACCCCGCCTTCCCTCCACTACAGATTTATACACTCTCGAAGTCATTCTGTTTTGTTCCATTCTCTCTACATGTCCGAACCACCTCAACAACCCTTCCTCAGCCCTCTGGACAACAGTTTTGGGAATCCCGCACCTCCTCCTAACTTACAAACTACGAATTCTTTGCATTATATTCACACCACACATTACCCTCAGACATGACATCTCCACTGCCTCCAGCCTTCTCGCTGCAACATTCATTACCCATGCTCCACACACATAAGAGCGTTGGTAAAACTATACTGTCATACATTCCCCTCTTTGCTTCCAAAGACAAAGTTCTTTGTCTCTCCAGACTCCTAAGTGCACCGCTCACCCTTTTCCCCTCATCAATTCTATGATTCACCTCATCTTTCATAGACCCATCCGCTGACACGTCCACTCCCAAATATCTGAATACATTCACCTCCTCCATACTCTCTCCATCCAATCTTTCATCACCTAATCTTTTATCCTCATAACCTTACTCTTTCCTATATTCACTTTTAATTTTCTTCTTTTACACACATTACCAAATTCATCCACCAACCTCTGCAACTTCTTTTCAGAATCTCCCAAGAGCACAGTGTCATCAGCAAAAAGCAACTGTGACAACTCCTACTTTGTGTTTGATTCTTTATCTTTTAACTCCACACCTCTTGCCAAGACCCTCGCATTCACTTCATTACAACCCCATCTATAAATATATTGAACAACCACGGTGACATCACACATTTTTGTCTAAGGCCTACTTTTACTGGAAAATAATCTCCCTCTTTCCTACATTCTCTAACCTGAGCCTCACTATCATCGTAAAAACTCTTCATTGCTTTCAGTAACCTACCTCCTATACCATAAACCTGCAACAGGTGCCACATTGCCCCCCTATCCACCCTGTCATATGCCTTTTCCAAATCCATAAATGCCACAAAAGCCTCTTTACCCTTATCTAAATACTGTTCACCTATATGTTTCACTGTAAACACTTGATCTACACACCCCCTCCCTTTCCTGAAGCCTCCTTGTTCATCTGCTATCCTACTCTCCGTTTTACTCTTAATTCTTTCAATAATAACTCTACCATACACTTTACCAGGTATACTCAGCAGACTTATCCCCCTATAATTTTTGCACTCTCTTTTGTCCCCTTTGCCTTTATACAAAGGAACTATGCATGCTCTCTGCCAATCCCTAGGTACCTTACCTTCTTCCATACATTTATTAAATAATAGCACCAACCACTCCAAAACTATATCTCCACCTGCTTTTAACATTTCTATCTTTGTCCCACCAATCCCAGCTGCTTTACCCCCTTTCATTCTACCCACTGCCTCACGAACTTCCCCCACACTCACAACTGGCTCTTCCTCACTCCTACAAGATGTTATTCCTCCTTGCCCTATACATGAAATCACAGCTTCCCATTCTTTATCAACATTTAACAATTCCTCAAAATATTTCCTCCATCATCCCGATACCTCTAACTCTCCATTTAATAACTCTCCTCTCCTATTTTTAACTGACAGATCCACTAGTTCTCTAGGCTTCCTCAACTTGATAATTTCACTCCAAAACTTTTTCTTATTTTCAACAAAATTTATTGATAACATCTCACCCACTCTCTCATTTGCTCTCTTTTTACACTGCTTCACCACTCTCTTAACCTCACTTTTTTCCCCATATACTCTTCCCTCCTTGCATCACTTCCACCAGTCGCTCTTCTTCCGTCCCGCACCCACTTTCCTGTAACCACAAACTTCTGTTGAACACTCTAACACTACATTTTTAAACCTACCCCATACATCTTCGACCCCATTGCCCATACTCTCACTAGCCCATCTATCCTCCAATAGTTGTTTATATCTTACTCTAACTGCCTCCTCTTTTAGTTTATAAACCTTCACCTCTCTCTTACTTGATGCTTCCATTTTCCTTGTATTCCATCTACCTTTTACTCTCACTGTAGCTACAACTAAAAAGTGATCTGATATATCTGTGGCCCCTCTATAAACATGTACATCCTGAAGTCTTCTCAACAGTCTTTTATCTACCAATACATAGTCCAACAAACTGTCATTACGCCCTACATCATATCTTGTATACTTATCCTCTTTTTCTTGAAATACATATTACCTATAACTAAACCCCTTTCTATATAAAATTCAATCAAAGGGCTCCCATTATCATTTACACCTGGCACCCCAAACTTACCTACCACACCCTCTCTAAATGTTTCTCCTACTTTAGCATTTAGGTCCCCTACCACAATTACTCTCTCACTTGGTTCAAAGGTTCCTATTCATTCACTTAACATCTCCCAAAATCTCTCTCTGTACACTCCTCTCTTCTCCAGGTGCATACACACTTATTATGACCCACTTTTCGCATGCAACCCTTATTTTAATCCACATAATCCTTGAATTTGCACATTTATATTCCCTCTCCTTCCATAACTGATCCTTCAACATTATTGCTACCCCTTTCTTAGCTCTAACTCTCTCAGATACTCCTGACTTAATCCCATTTATTTCTCCCCACCGAAACTCCCCTACCCCCTTCAGCTTTGTTTCGCTTAGGGCCAGGACATCCAACTTCTTTTCATTCATAACAATAGCAATCATCTCTTTCTTGTCATCCGCACTACATCCACGCACACTCAAACATCCCAGTTTTATAAAGTTGTTGTTGTTCTCTTTTTTAGTAAATGTGTACAGATGGCTCCCGGCATTTTAGTCGCCTCATACGACACGCATGGCTTACGGAGGAAAGATTCTTTTTCACTTCCCCATGGAGAATAGAGGAAATAAAGAAGAACAAGAGCTATTTAGAAAAAAGAAGAAAAACCTAGATGTGTGTGTATGTATATATATGCATGTGCGTGCCTGTGAAGTGTGACTTAAGTGTAAGTAGAAGTAAAAAGATATACCTGTTATCCAGGACGTTTATGAGACAGAAAAAGACACCAGCAATCTTACAATCATGTAAAACAGTTACAGGTTTCTGTTTCACAGTTATCTGGCATATATATATATATATATATATATATATATATATATATATATATATATATATATACATATATATATATATATGCAAAACAACCACTCTGAGAGAATAGAGAAATTCCAAGCGCTTTCGTGACTACTCACATTATCAAGGAACTATGAAAGTGAAGCATCCAAGGAAGCTATATAAGGGGTCGGCCAGCACCTCACTATATATATAATATATATAATATATATATATATATATATATATATATATATATATATATATATATATATATATATATATATATATATATATATATATATATATGTCGTGCCGAATAGGCAGAACTTGCCATCTTGGCTTAAATAGCAACGCTCATCTTGCCATATAGGACAAGTGAAAATTTGTGTATGCAATAATTTCGCCAAAATAATTCTGAACCTAACGAAAAAAATATATTTCACTGTTTGTTTAGTATTAAATTATTGTAAACGTATTTAAAATATATTTAGTTGGGTTAGGCTAAAATAAATTGCTCTTGTTATAATAAGGTTAGGTAAGTTTTCTACGATTCTTTTGGTGCAAAATTAAAATTTTTTACATTAACATTAATGAAAAAAATATATCTTTAAACGTATAAGAGAAAATTTTAGAAAGGACTTAATTTTAAATGAGTTCTTGTTTTACATATTCGGCACGACATTTTATATATTATATATATATATATATATATATATATATATATATATATATAAATCTATAGGGGAAGGAAGGCGGGGTATATATATATATATATATATATATATATATATATATAACAACACTGCACTAGCCAAGGAGTCGAACCCATGCTGCTTTGGCCGGCCTCATGGTGAGCGAAAACGCACCGAGGTGCAATTTCCTTCCTTTTTCATCAAGGATTAAGAAAAGAACTCTCCAAATCATCAATTATCCACACATTACACCTCTTTAAACAAAGTTATAATCCTTCCCAACAGTCAGGTTGCCATGGTTTCCAAAATACTTGCACAGGCCAACACTAGAGTCACCATCGCAACCAGCAAATCCATCAAAGAGGTTGTAACACGTTGTAACACGTTTTAACTCGGTGAAACAGTACGAAGCCTAGAAACACGTCTCGGTCAACATCAATACGTGCAGAAATGGTAACGATAACAATGCATGTGTACTGCACAGGAACTCCAACATCCATTTAGCGAGATTCAGTTTTGACCGCCTTGTGATCGAAGAACCAAATTTCCGTAGACATAAATGTCTTGAATCATCTTTAATCGGCATTTCAGACGCCTATAAACAAAATAAAGATAGCTTTCTCACCTCTGAGCATTAGCAAGAGTTCTCCTCATAATAATAAACCCCACCATCACATAGCAACCAAGAGTTATCTCCACTTCTATTACTACCTACAAATATGCCAGTAGGCCTACTGCAGTGCTTATGCTCTTTCACCAACTCCAACTCGTCTTTTGTATATAGTTCCAGTCTTCCCATTATGTCCTTAAATTTTTACTGATAAAGTCAATGGATGCCGAAACGTCTACAAATAAAGATACCCAGATGTTGCACATGTATTTAATTTTTCACCTTGTTGGTATTGTATACAATTCATGTACACTTACTGTTTATACAATAACTCAGTCTTTGTTCTCTAGTCATAACTCACAATTTATTTTCATTTACAATAATTTAGACATTCTCCAGTAACTGATCCCCTCAAGGAAGGTTCCTTGATGTTGGTGAGGGGCTCTTGATTTAGGGAATTGGATCTGTGCTCCAGTTCCCCGAATTAAGCCTGAATGCCTTCCACATCCCCCCCCCCAGGCGCTGTATAATCCTCCGGGTTTAGCGCTTCCCCCTTGATTATAATAATAATCCAGTAACTGATCTGAACCCAACGGTTCTAAGTTAAAAAAAAAAACAGTAACATTTCAAAACTTATAATATGTCGTCCGTCTTATGAAATGTATCAGTGTTAATATTTTGATTCCCATTAGAAGTGGCATTCTTCAATTACTGAGTGGAAATCAATATCACTGTTTAATAAAACTGGTAAATTAGGACTCATGGAGCACAATAACAAAGCAAATTTTCCTTTTTGGAAACACACACCAGGGATGAAAATTGGAAGTCGATCAAGAGTGGCAGTCTCCAGTTATCGCGCGAATTCCAACGTTTCCAAGTTTAACTAATTTAGTATATTGACCATTTTCCCTCAAAACAAAGAAAACGTAATGGGTATTATCCTCTGCATGAGATGGAACATCCATTAAATACTGAAGCCGTTCAGAAGAAGCAGAATCCCACTATTTTACACGTAATATTGGTGAGTCTGTACGCATCTCAATTTCACTCTCAGTCTTCGTCGAAGTAGAGGAAACTTTTTTGAATACTTGAAACTAAGCAACAGAAACTTTTGAAAGTTAATGGAACCACTTCAGGAAGCTTGGAAGAGGTTGTACAACTTTGGTCACAGAACACCTGCACATAAATCGCCCTCGTTACCGTATACCAACGTTGATAGTTTGAAGTTGATCGGATGAGGCATTCTCGGATATAGTTAATTATTTCTTGAAAAGAAAAGCAATAATTCGTATTTTAATCAAAAATTTTACTAGAGTTCTCGGATAATTTATATTAATGGTGTTTATGAAGTCAATGATTTTTTTGCTAGTAATTAAAGCAACTTCATCCTGATGTTACAAGTAAGTACATACTATGATACTGCTTTACAGCTCACCTAACAACCTATTTTATTTATTTAGATCATAACACAATTAACTCTGTAACTCAGCTATTATGTGCACTATGGAGGAGAGGGGGACTGAGAAGCACTCTTGTCAAACAGAATTATCCACAAAGCTCTTGATCCAAGGATGCTAGCAGTTATTTTATACAATTCTGACAAATTAATTCATTAGGACTACGGTGACGAACACCTTCATCTAGGCTGAGGGACTGATTACCTCATCCTCTACTGTCTTCAGTTTCAACACCTTCAAATAACCTCTGCGCTAAACTGACTGTCACTGGTTGGTGTAACGTCTTCAAAATAACTATACCAATGTGCTGCACATGTGTCTTATTCATCCTCTTGATTCAAGGAATTGAGCTGCTTCCTTTCGTTGGATCAAACCTGATTACCTTCCATTATTCGGGCATTACATATGACCCGTACGGGTTTATCGCGTCCCCACGAATCTAACATCAAGTAAACTGCCTCTTTCCTTTGATCTCCAGAACCACCTAGAACCAGACAACTTGCCCTCTGATGCTGACCTTTTCAAAATCCAAATTGTTATAAAATATTAGGTGTGGTCTTTTACAGTGCCAGCGGGGACGGGTTGCCAGTGCTCACAGTGGTTAAGGTCTTCTGTTGACAAGGGACAAGTGTGTAGTCTCTATAGACGGAATGATAAGTGGGTCGTCATCTCTCCACACTGACACACTAATGGTTTCTTGCCCCACTCTCTTTTCCCTTCCCTGCCTCCTTCCCTTTCGCCTAACTCGTTTCCTTCCTCTCCGGCCTCTACCGATTTCTTACCTCTTACTTGTTTTAGCATTCTCCCCATCCCTTGTCCCTCCCCCTCCTTCCTTCCTCCGTCTCTTCCGTTTCCCCTCTCTCCATTTCTCTCTCTCTCCCTCATTAAATTCCCCTGAACTTGAATACTACATCGGCATTCTAGACTGAGCGACGGAACTCCCAGCTACAATGATGCAATTAAACCACTGAGGTGTGTGATGACGAAGGCACATTATGTCGGAAACATCGAGTAAAATCCTTAATTGTCAACTATTACATGCATGAAACGTGTAATAGTGAAGGCACAAAAGAACATGACGAGGGTACAATGAAATATAATTACATAACAATACACATAGTTTCAAAGTGTGTTAAGTTCAATATTTTCGCTGGAAAGAACCTGCGAAATTCGACGATAGCTTTGACCTCTTTGATTCTTTGATACTCTTGGCAATTAAAATAAAAAAAAATACATGATAAAATTAGAGTAAATATAACTACTAGCAAGAACAAAATAAAACTGCTAATTTCTCCGGAACTTTGAAAAAAGAGGTTATTTCCGGGCCTCATCATGGGGCGATGGCTCCAAGCACACCAGACACACCGAACTATCCAATCCTGTTGACTGACGGACCGAAGAGATATCTCGAGTTAACAGTCTGCAGTGTAGAGTTATATATTTAATTACAAAAACTTTACTCTGAAAAAAGATGTATGCCTCTCAGTGTATGTACTTTCAAATTCTACCTTAATCCCTGTTTTGGGCATTAAAGCATTCTTGATTAGTGGCAAACAGGCGACTTGTAGCCTTAATGACTCTAGTGTAGTCGAATTTAAACCTCATTAACCACTGAATCTGCACAGACATCATCAAAGCTACTCTCCTACTATCTTACCGAAAATGATTAGTCTCCATGATAAATACAATATCCTGGTTCTATTCAACGATTACAACAGGAACAAAACAAAGCTGAAATTAGGTGTCAAGCACTTTAAAGATGTATTTTAATGCTGACAGATTCTTGATCAAGAGAGCTTGAGCTACTCTCCTCTTCCTTGGATCGAACGTGATTACTGTTTAAAGCTTTTTCTGACATATCTTAATTTTTTGGTAAAATATGGATATAAACATGTAGTTGTAAAAACAGTTAAGGTTTACTACTTAAAATAAAATATCATTGTGACTTATTTTTCCCGCACTTACAATTACGTGATAATAGGTAGCTACAGAACTGCCACAAGTAGATAAGTGTAGCAACAAGTGAGTCCGGCAGCAGGTGTGGTCACAGCTATACGAGTACTTCAGTATAAACTGCTACGAAGGTACAGTTCTTGCTTTCCATTATTACTTTTTCCAAAAACCACTGATATTTTTTTGGTATCATTTCTTTTTGTAGTAGTTAACACCGACCAACGTGACAACATGGTCACATAATGTGTGTACTCACATGCATGACCAATATCATAAATTTATTAAATACGGAAATGTTTAAATATGCAAAGACTTCATTTTTATATTATGAACCATGACCGAGAGCACAAGTTAATGTAATCTCTGAATGTCCATATTTTTACTCATCCGTCTTAAAATGAATAATGAAAATTAATATTCTCTCCCTTTCTCACACACACACACACACACACACACACACACACACACACACACACACACACACACACACACACACACAATCATTGGATTCAGTGGATTTTTAAATCATAACTAAGTCAGAATACTTTAAAGAATTTTGAAAAGCTTACATGTTGGACAGCTTCCAACTGGAACTTAATGACAATGATTCTGCAATTAGCATCTTTACTTTCAAATAATTGTAGCTTACTTTTTTTCTGTATGTCTGATTTTCAGAGTATATACAGTTTTATGACTTGTCTTGGAAAGTTGCCTTCTGATTCATGGAAGACATAACATGATCTAACTGGTTTGTTTACTTATTTCTTTTATTGTATTGTCAAAGTTAGATTTAGGATTGCGCACCAGCGTAAGTTCCAAAATGAAATCCCGATGATGGTGATTAAATTTTCAAGGAAATGACAAAGAAAAATGCATTACAATCAATATTTAAAAAATGGCGTAAAGCAATTTATAGCTAAAATAAAGATATTCATAAAAGAAATATATCTTATACAGAACAGTAAAGCTCGACTGATTATTTAAAACTAATGAGAAAAATGAGGACAGGAGAAGACAGTGATAACCTCCAGGGAGACCTCATGACCACAGATGTGGTCGGAGTGAGATCATCCCATATAAATGCAAAGTCATGCGATATGGAGAAGGTGAAGGCAAACCAGACACAGATAGCATGGACGAGGCTGCAAATATCGAAGTAAAAATGGCAGGGAGGTGAATAGAACACCAAGCATACTGCCAGGATTACGTAAACCTTAATACATGTGTATATTAACGGCATAAGTAAAAATTAACAAACATTAAAAAAATTGAACAAAGAATATTTTAGAATTTTATTTACAATATATATTAGGCTAATCTTTGAGCAAAAAGTCCCAGCGTGGAGCCAAAATAATCTGGTCAAGCAGGTGCAGAAGCTAGAAAAGGTCCAAAGTTTTACAAGTACCAAAACTGAGGAGCGAAATTAAGGAGGTGACCCTAACGACCCTGCTAAGAGAGGACAAAGGGAAACGCGATTAATAGGTCATACAGGTGAAGAATACTGAATTACGAGGACCCGGCTGAAATGGACACATGTTGAAGCTAAAGGCACAGATGAGCCATAGGGATGTATGGAAATACAGGTGACCCTTGAACAACGCGGGGGTTAGGGGCGCCGACCCCTTGCACTTCGAAATTGCGCGTATAACTTTTGACTCCTCAAAAACTTAACTACTAATGGCCTACTGTTGACCGGAAGCCTTAACGATACATAAACAGTTAATTAACACATTTTGTATATATGTATTATATAGTGTATTCTTACAATAACGTAAGCTAGAGAGAAGAAAATGTTATTAAGAAAATCATAAGAAAAAACACATTTACAGTACTGTACTGTATTTATCGACACCGCAAGTTTATGTTGTCTGTTTACAAGATGAATCATCTGTGTCAGTACCTACATCAATATTGTCTTATAAGATACAAAACAATGTAGATGTTATATTTGTTACTAACATTAGACATCAAAAATGAAAAGATAATGTGAAAAAGAAACTCATATTTATGATTTAATATTACATCTTTACGTACGTTTACATTTCTCTCGACTGTAAACTGAATATTTACGATCTGTAATTGTAAGTTTTGATAAATTTTAACTTTTTTTTTTATAATAGATTTATGTACATTTTATGGTAGTAAATGATAAAACAGACTAGTATCTACATATGTTTTATGCATTCATAACAAACCTAACTTTTTCTTATTTTTTTTCGGTCACAAATCTTCATTAAATTTTACAATATATTTATTGAAGAAAATCCTCGTATAACTTGATCCGCGCAGTTTAAACCCGTGTTGTTCACGGGTCAACTGTATTACATTAGTCTCGATGTGACTGAGGAGTAGAATGACTTGGATGAGAAAGTGGTGGAGGCAAACTCAGTACACAACTTCGAGAGGAGATATGATATATCCTGAAGAGGACAGATGTTAGTGATACCAGTCATAGTAGTCTAGAAGGCGAGGCCAGAAGCCGAGACTCGACCCCCGGAAACAAAACTCGACGAGTACTATACTGAGAGCCTCAAGTGTCATCCTCCTGTGTGTCTCAACTTTCACACACAAAAGCTTAATTGAGCCTATGAGACAGCTCTCCTTAACTCATCAGGACAAAATTTATTTAACGTCTTTTTTAAACCAGTTTTATGGGAAGCAGCGGAAATATTACAGCGGAAATAATACCAGAGCAGTGGTTCTTAACCTAGGGTGCGAGGTGTCATTACTCAGAGTGAGAATAATGACTGGCTGTTTAATTTGCAAAAGCTATTGAAATTAGATTTTTTCCTCCATGCGCACTTTATTACTATTCCTTGTGTGTTTACACAAGCCCACACATATTATACATATTGCGCGCGCGCGTGTGTGTGTGTGTGTGTGTGTGTGTGTGTGTGTGTGTGTGTGTGTGTGTGTGTGTGTGTGTAATACGCAGCGTGCTCCAGAAAAATGTTTAATAAAATAATGCTCCATAGTACCGGGATTGAACTGAAAGCCAGTCAGGCAGTGGCCAGGACAAGAGCAGATGAGAGGTGTGTTCAGTACGTGTAGGAAAGCCTGTTTATGCAAGAGTACTGTATGGTGTTTTGCCTGCTGGTAATTAGTCTACCAGGCAGAAGTGAAGACGGGGGTGTGTAGGTCATGGTGCCTCTTCTGCAGTACATTGTAAGTTGTATATAAGTTACTCATTATTATATATATTTTTGTATAGGTGAGATTTTTTGCCCTTCCTTATACAACGTTAATTATCTGCACTCATGCTTTATAATATGTACGAGTACATGCTGGCCTTAGAGTTACCGTGTTTTTCAGTGTAATTTAAATGCCCCTAGACACCAGACTGAGCAGCCATTTAGGAGCCAGGACCATTTTATTTAAGTTAAGACATCAAAGTCGTAACAGTGTGTGTACTCACCTATTTGTGGTTGCAGGGGTCGACACATAGCTCCTGGCCCCACCTCTTCACTGACTGCTACTAGGTCCTCTCTCCCCCTGCTCCATGAGCTTTATCATACCTTGTCTTAAAACTATGTATTGCTCCTGCCTCCACTTCGTTACTTGTCAGACTATTCCACTTCCTGGCAACTCTATGATTAAAAGAAATACTTCTTAACATCTCTTTGACTCATCTGAGTTTTCAGTTTCCAATTGTGGCCCCCTGTTTCTGTGTCCCATCTCTGGAACATCCTGTCTTTGTCCACCTTGTCAATTCTTCGCAATATTTTGTATGTCGTTATCATGCCTCCCCTAACCCTTCTGTCCTCCAGTGTCGTCAGGCTAATTCGTCCCTAGCTCTGGAACTAGGCTTGTTGCAAACCTTCGCGTTTTCTCTAATTTCTTGACATGCATGACCAGATGTAGGTTGCAAACTGGTGCTGCATACTCCAGTATGGGCCTGACGTACACGGTGTACAGAGGTATCGGAAGGCTATTCTCAGGTTTGCCAGGCTCCCATATGTTGCAGCAGTGATCTGGTTGATGTGTACCTCAGGAGATGTGCTCGGTATTATACTATCCCAAGATCCTTTTCCTTGAGTGAGGTTTCAAGTCTTTGGCCCCTTAGCCTATACTCTGTCTGCGGTCTTCTTTGCCTTTCCCCGATCTTCATGACTTTGAATTTGGCGGGGTTAAATTCGAGGAGCCAGTTGCTGTGCCAAGCTTCCAGCTTGTCCAGGTCTCTTTGTAGTCCTGGCTGATCGATAGCTTCGTTTAAGCAGACTGTGTCTGCCGCTGTGAGGTGTGGGTCTTGTCCTGATGTTCCCTCAGGCTGTAACCCAACCATGGACTGACCAGCTGGTCGCAGGGTGATGTCTAGACAGTTGTTGGTGGTAGGTCCCAGTGGTACACTTGCCAGTGTTACTTCCCTTGCGGTCGCTTTACCCGTTCCGGGGAAGTGGCCCGAATATCTTAGGGCTGTCAGCCGTGCCAATGGCAGTAGGTGGCTCGCTTTCTGAACTAATCTGAGGCAAAGGACCAGGCGCGGTCAAGGTATGTGGGCTGGTGGGTGAGGGAGGAGTCCCACCCACTGGTTGATAGTTGTCAGCTGTGACCTGTCGTTTGGGGGCGTGCACTGTCGTGAACTCATCACAAGTAAGCATTTGCATTTCAGGTAATCTTGGTTACATTTGCGGCCGAGGGATATAGCTTGATGGCTTCTGTGAGTATTTGGTGGAGGTCATCAGCTCCGTGCAATCCCTTTGGCCGAGTACCCTTCTGTAGCGACAGGTAACTATTAATACGTACTCTTCCCTTTTAGCATATCTATCCTGAACTTTAACCAGTTCGGCACAGTCTCCTGAACCCTTCAGTAAGGTTTCAAGTTCTTGAAATGCAAGGGTGTAGGCTCATTGCCTCTCTTCCAAAAGTCTCACATTAGCCTCCAATACGAAGTAATCCACTGGATCAGCATGGATCAGTGACTCACAGGCATTAATGGACTTGGTAACGAAAGATTGCTTACGGGGGAGGTTCTGTCGCCGAATAGCTAGTGTGGCCATGTTGCCTGTTTTACTCGTGATGGGGGTGTGACATTTGACAGGTTTATGACACTGCATAATAAATGTGAGTTAACAGCCCAAGACAAGGCGCTTGACCGCCTGCCATTCTGGCCGGTAATAGGTGTTGACTGCACTGCCGTAGTGACGTTCCTAACAGGTGTGTTCCGGTGTGTACCCTCTGGGTCTGGTGTCAAACTCTGGTTTAAACTACCAAGACCCGGTGGGTGTTGCGTGTGTGCAGGGGGTCGGGGTTTGTTGTGATGACGTCACAAGATGGCGTCGCATGCGCAGTGTAGTGGATATGAGCATGAGTGATGTGAGAGTGTTGAATGATGATGAAAGCTTTTTCTTTTTTTTTCTTTTTGGGTCACCCTGCCTCGGTGGGAAACGGCCGACGTGTTATATATATATATATATATATATAGATATATATTTTTTTTTTTTTTATTTATTTTTTTTATTATCACATTGGCCGATTCCCACCAAGGCAGGGTGGCCCGAAAAAGAAAAACTTTCACCATCATTCACTCCATCACTGTCTTGCCAGAAGGGTGCTTTACACTACAGTTTTTAAACTGCAACATTAACACCCCTCCTTCAGAGTGCAGGCACTGTACTTCCCATCTCCAGGACTCAAGTCCGGCCTGCTGGTTTCCCTGAATCCCTTCATAAATGTTACTTTGCTCACACTCCAACAGTACGTCAAGTATTAAAAACCATTTGTCTCCATTCACTCCTATCAAACACGCTCACGCATGCCTGCTGGAAGTCCAAGCCCCTCGCACACAAAACCTCCTTTACCCCCTCCCTCCAACCTTTCCTAGGCCGACCCCTACCCTGCCTTCCTTCCACAACAGACTGATACACTCTTGAAGTCATTCTGTTTCGCTCCATTCTCTCTACATGTCCGAACCACCTCAACAACCCTTCCTCAGCCCTCTGGACAACAGTTTTGGTAATCCCGCACCTCCTCCTAACTTCCAAACTACGAATTCTCTGCATTATATTCACACCACACATTGCCCTCAGACATGACATCTCCACTGCCTCCAGCCTTCTCCTCGCTGCAACATTCATCACCCACGCTTCACACCCATATAAGAGCGTTGGTAAAACTATACTCTCATACATTCCCCTCTTTGCCTCCAAGGACAAAGTTCTTTGTCTCCACAGACTCCTAAGTGCACCACTCACTCTTTTTCCCTCATCAATTCTATGATTCACCTCATCTTTCATAGACCCATCCGCTGACACGTCCACTCCCAAATATCTGAATACGTTCACCTCCTCCATACTCTCTCCCTCCAATCTGATATCCAATCTTTCATCACCTAATCTTTTTGTTATCCTCATAACCTTACTCTTTCCTGTATTCACCTTATATATATATATATATATATATATATATATATATATATATATATATATGCAATAAGATCACAGTAAACAGGTGATTTCAGAATATGCAAAACAACCACTCTGAAAGAATAGAGAAATTCCAAGCGTTTTCGTGACTACTCGGCACGACATATATATATATATATATATATATATATATATATATATATATATATATATATATATATAGAGCCGTTTAGGGAGAACTTGCGATCTTGGCTTAAATAGCAACGCTCATCTTGCCATATAGGACAAGTGAAAATTTGTGTATGCAATAATTTCGCCAAAATGATTCTGAACCTAACGAAAAAAAATATATTTCACTGTGTTTATTTAGTATTAAATTATTGTAAACTAATCTAAAATATATTTAGTTGGGTTAGGCTAAAATAAATTGTTCTTGTTATAATAAGATTAGGTAAGTTTTCTAAGATTCTTTTGGATCAAAATTAAATTTTTTTACATTAACATTAATGAAAAAAATATATCTTTAAACGTATAAGAGAAAATTTTAGAAAGGACTTAATTTTAAATGAGTTCTTGCTAATTGACCAGTTTTACATATTTGGCACGACATATATATATATATATATATATATATATATATATATATATATATATATATATATATATATATATATATATATATATATATATATATATAACCTAAAACCTGCGATTTTGGCTTAAATAGCAAAGCTCTTCTTGCCGAATAAGCAAGCGAAAATTTGTGTATGCAATAATTTCGCAAAAATCATTCTGAACCTACGATAAGTTTCCAATATATTGGAAACTTATCTAAAATATATTTAGTTGGATTAGGATAAATTAAAATGCGCTTGTTATAAGGTTAGGTAAGTTTTCTAAGGTTCTTTTGGTACAAAATTATTAATTTTTACATTATATAAATGAAAAAATACATCTTTAAACATACAAAAGAAAATTTTAGAAAGGATTTAATTTTATATGAGTTCTTTCTAATTGACCAGTTTTACCTATTCGGCACGACATTATATAATCTTCAAAGTTCAAATGACCATGTCGTACAATATACACTAAACAACAGTTTCATATCAAGCTTCCGCTACAGAGTGCAATAGTGCATCATACTTCATGTTGCACCGTGTCTGAGTGGAGGTAGCAGCATCGTGCAGGGTAGCACGCACATCAGCTTCTCGTAGTCCTCTGAACGTACCATCAAAGTCTTGTTCCAACACTCTCAGTACTAATGTATTCTTCACAGAAGCATGAAACTTAACTACAAAATATAAACTAAGTTACATTGTGCATTTTGAATTAAGTGACGACAATAATTCGTTATTATAAGCTCGTATATGCTATGAAATTTTCTTTAATGGAAAAGGAACGACAAAATAATAGTTTAATATGTTGGTTTGCAAGAGCTTTAGTAATTTACATTTTGTCTACTCTGCCTAAAATGAAGCTTTGAAGTCACTTTTTGCTCAGAAAAATAATAATTACAGCTGGTTTGCAGTTTAATGACCATAAAAATTGGGATGGTAAATTCCTGATTTATTTTTTATTTTTTTCTGCAAAAGTATATTGCATCCATTCGCCCCCCGACTCACACTATACACCTGGTCATAGCTCTTAGTCTGCTTGAATCACGGCAGACTGTTCCACAGCCTCCCACGAGGCATATGAGGAATTACAAATAAGACACCTGGATACCTTCAAGACGGTTCTGGACCGATACCTAGAGTACCTGATCAGCCGAGCTGTGGTTCGTACGGTGGATTACGTGCTGCCAGCAGTAACAGCCTGGTTGATCAGGTCCTGATCCACCGGGAGGTCTTGTCAAGGACTGGGCCGCTGGGGCGTTAACCCCCGGAACACCCCCCTGGTAGACACCTCTTGAAGGACACACAGAAAAACTTAAAATAACCTTATCATTGTCTCTTATTTTCCCTTGTGTTAATTTGGTACATTGATTATTCTTTGTCTTATCCATCATCTCGGATTCATTCGTGAATGACATGCATAATTATTGACGGATCTGATGTGAATGATCATTATTATGAAAGAGAGACTTGCTAATTCCTAACAGCCTGACTGATCAAGTCATCAAATAGGTGTGGTCGGGGCGATGACCCTAGGAATCGACAATATTATTATTCTTCTTGGTTCGCCGGTACTGTCTCGGCCCGGGTCTTTTCTAGATGGTGACCCGGCGTTGGTCCCCCGGGTGGCGGATGTCGCTTATCTTCTTTCTTCAGTTCTGCGTGGTCGTCTTGCTGTGTGGTCTCTCTGGCTGGAGGGTGATATTCATCTTCAGTCTTGCTATGGCTCCCTGGCGTGGGGAGCGTCAGTAATCGTCTTCAGTAGTCTTCTATCTTCTCTTGCTCATCGACTACAGATAGCTTAGTAGGCAGGTAGGTAAATTCATCACTTTCTGCAGAGTAATTTTTGTCCTCAAAGAGTCGTACACTCAATAAAGTCAACTGAAAATTTTCTACGTTGTTATATATATCATATGATTGATGGTATACGATTCCGACAAACCGAAATGTAAGACACTCGCAATGCTTGGGCATTCTAATTGTCAAACTGTTATCCTTGTCATTTAACACGCAGAATGCCCAGTCTACAGCAGTTGACCCAAAAATAAAGACACCCACTGGAAAAAACACGGGAAACAAAAAAAAATCTGCTAGCTCAGTCCCCAGCCCTAGGGCTGACCCAGACCCAGCCCCCAGCCATAGTGCAAATCCGGATTCAGCTAAAGACCCTTCTACAGCCACCACAGCCAGATGTCAAGTCCTCTTCCGGGAAAAATGTTGGCCTCTTCACAACGGATGGTGGTGTCTGGTTTGGCTATGGAGGACTGTAGTGCAGTTTTAGGATCTGCACAGATTAGGGATACATCCAGTACGAATTGTATCCAGTCAAAAACAAAATGATGCAAATTCTATGTTTGGGACATCTGTAAGCATGGACTATCAGGGAAAATAAATGAGACATGCAACTCTGAGTATCCCAAAAAATACCGCAACCTCCTGTCTAAAGGGGTGTGTCGTTCTAAAGTTGTCTAGGCGTATAAGATCAAAGTAAATTATAGTAATCAATTGAATATAATATAGGATACAAGTTCCTACACTTCTCTCGTGTACAGTAGTATTGTGCTGAAGGCACATATCACATCTTTATGGCTTTTAAGTACCGTCTGGTAGATTGTTAACATTTAATAACATAATACAAATATATACAAGTTTGTGTGCATGTAAGTGCTCTAAGTAGTTCACTATGTCTCAGGACTCGACTAGACTTAACCAGTGACTGACTAAAAGTCCTCACATAAATTACTTGACCAACCTGGCAATCAGAACAGCTTGCTTGAACAATAAAGTGACTGTTAAGCCGAATAGCAATAAAACAAGCAACAGTGACACAGAATCAGGAACAAGGAGATAATGTAACGACACTAAGTAGGGAACATCTGCAGATCCTCCACAAAAGTCACAAAACTCCCATACTACTGAATCTAAGTTCAGCATTAGAAAATCCCCGATTGTGACAGTACACAGATACCAGTACAAATTAGGTCAGAAGCTACAGCTCAGGACCTGAGTTTCTCAGAGTGTCTATGTAACACACAACCTCAGTACAATGTTGAAAATCACTAAGTCTAGGTTATGTTCTGAGAACAGTTACACAGAACTAACAACAAGAAAGCGACAGAGACGATCTTCCAACAAGGGCCAGCAAGGGAGCTGGAGAGGCCGTCTTGTTGGAAGGCACGCTAAACCGACAATAAGGAGCGCAGGCCAGGCAGACTACTCCAAGTGAGGTGTGATCACCCCACCCTGATCACGTGACTCTCCGTGGACTGCTGCTGCCCAGCAACTACAGAAGCCGGCAGGGAAACAAGCGGAGCGATAGTTAGACAATGCTGTCAGCTACTTAACACTCGAACTATGAGCACTGAATAATATATAAATGTTACATCCTACCTAATAATATAACTAAGTCAAATAATAATATAAAGCAATATATTTACGATTTAGCTAATATCGCAAATATAAGCAATATATAATTAAATGAACAGGTAATATACATTATATACACTGTGACCCATTCAGGGGTCACAACGGCAGGAAACGAAGAAAGAAAATGGAAAGAGATAACCAAAATAGTCCACCACTTTGCAGCCCTGTTGGACTTGAGGCACAGCCAGTGGCCCCTCCAGACTCACAACTACTGATGCCAACAACGAAATCCCCCCAACAAACATGCAAGACAAACCTCATTAATATTTGCTAATATACAGGGCCTTAAGCCATCCACCATCAACAAAATACCTTTCATTAGTGAACTTCTAGGGGAGTCAAATGCAAAGTTTGCAGCCATCATAGAGACCCATGCAAAAGATTACTTTGAGAGTGAAATATGGATACCTGGGTACAATCTTTTCAGATGAGACAAAGAACAGGCAACAAAGGGGAGTTGACCTGTATGTCAGAGTCGCTCATTTGCACGGAGATACTGAACACCACAAATAATGTAGTTGAAGTTCTAACAGTAAAAATCGAGAACCAAAACTTAGTCATTGTACCTGTATATAAGCCGCCATATGCAACTTCCCAACAGTTCAAAGAACAGCTATCAAAAATTGACTCCTGTCTGGAAAACCTTCCAGCCCCATCCCAAAACATCTTGCTGCTTGGTGACTTCAATCTAAGACATACAAAATGGAAGAATATAGCAAATAATGTTGTAGGAGAAATAATCCCTGGAGGCAACTCATATGAAAAGTCACACACACACACACACACACACACACACACACACACGAGCTGCTGAATTTCTGCAATAAACACACCCTAAGTCAAGAGATAGTGGAGCTAACAAAACTGGAGAAGACAATAACAATATCAAAAACAACTAATTCTGACCACATTCTAGTCGAAGTCCAGACTTACATGCACAGGAGTCCTGATTAGCAAAATGCATACAGCTATTAAGGTATCTTTACCACATTCAACTTCAACAAGAACATCAACTGGGATCAGGTAAACTATGCCTTAAATGAAACATGTTGGGAAGATATCTCAAATTATATGGACCCTAACCAGTGTCTTGAAAAGATCAACCTCCTGGTAGCTGAAGTATGTTCAAGGCATACTCCCTCAAGAAAAAAGAAGAGAAGAAGTAAACTGGAGAGAGACGCTCCCTCTACAAGAGAAGGCGAAGAATCACTGAGGCTCAAGAATGCCAGATTATCTGAAACACGGAAGGAAGCGCTAACAAGGGAAGTGGAAAATATTGAGCTAAAGTTAAAGGACTCATACAGGATCCAGAAGAGATAAGAGGATCTAAAAGCGATTAGCGAAATTGAAAGAAATCCAAAATATTTCTTTTCATATGCCAAAAAAACCACTACTAGTATAGGGCCCCTGCTCAGACAGATGACAACAAAGAAATGATTGAGATACTGAAATCTCAATATGACTGTGTTTATCGAGCCCCTAATCAGTCTAAAGATAGACAATCCAAACAATTTTTTCATGAATGAGCCTCAAAACCTTGCCAATGTATGCCAAATTTCTGACATAACCCTAACACCACTAGACTTTGAGAAAGCCATCGACGATATGCCCATACACTCAGCCCCAGGCCCAGACTCGTGAAACCCTGTGTTCATAAAGAACTGCAAGAAACTCCCTCTCACGGGCCCTAAGTATGCTATGAAAAAGGGACAGACACAGGTGAGATTCCACAGTCACTAAAAACAACGGATATAGCCCCACTCCATAAAGGTGGCAGCAAAGCAGTAGCTAAGAAGTACAGACCAATAGCTTTAACGTCCCACATCATAAAAATCTTTGAAAGAGTTCTAAGAAGCAGGATAACAAACCACTTGGATTCCCAAAAACTGCACAATCCAGGGAAACATGGTTTCAGAGCAGGTCGCTCCTGCCTCTCGCAACTATTGGACCACTATGATATGGTCTTAGATGCAATGGAAAACAAACAGAATGCAGATGTAGTATACACTGATTTTGCAAAAGCCTTTGACAAGTGCAATCATGGTGTAATAGCACACAAAATGCGTGCTAAAAGGATAACTGGTAAAGTAGGCAGATGGATCTTCAACTTTGTAACTAATCGAACACAAAGAATAGTGGTAAACAGAGTTTAATCGGAAGCTGCCATAGTGACGAGCTCTGTTCCACAAGGCACGGCACTCGCCCTTATCCTGTTCCTCATTCTTATATCAGACATAGACAGAGATGTAAACCATAGCACTGTATCATCCTTAACAGACGATACTAGGATCTGCATGAGTGTGTCATCCATTGAGGACACGGCAAATCTCCAAGATATAAACCAAGTTTTCCAATGGGCAACGGAGAACAATATGTTCAATGAAGACAAATTCCAACTACTCCGTTATGGGAAAACTGGAGGAGATAATAACTAGGACTGAGTATACTACAAACTCCAATCACACAACAGAGCGGAAAAGTAATGTGAAGGACCTGGGTGTGGTAATGTCCGAAGATCTCACCTTCAAGGACCACAACAATGCCACTATCACCTCTGTGAGGAAACTGATATAATGGATAATGAGAACATTCAAGACAAGATATGCTAAGCCATTGATAATCCTTTTTAAATCACTTGTTCTCTCTAGGTTGGAATACTGCTGTACATTAACATCCCCATTCAAGGCAGGTGAAATTGCAAAGCTAGAGAATGTACAGAGAACCTTTACTGAATGTATAAGTTCCATCAAACACCTTAACTATTGGGAACGCTTGGAAGCACTTGACTTGTGCTCATTAGAGCGCAGGCGATATATATCGTAATCTACACCTGGAAGATCATGGAGGGACTGGGTCCTAATCTTCACACAAAAATCACTCCCTACGAAAGCAAAAGACTTGGCAGGCGATGCAATATACCCCCAGTGAAAAGTAGGGGCGCCACTGGTACACTAAGAGAAAACACAGTAAGTGTCCGGGGCCCAAGACTGTTCAACATCCTCCCACCAGCCATAAAGGACATTACCAATAGACCCCTGGTTGTCTTCAAGAGAAAGCTAGCAAGATACCTAGTCAGTGCCGAATCAGCAGGGCTGTGGTTCGTACGTTGGACTACGTGCGGCCAGCAGTAACAGCCTCGTTGATCAGGCCCTGATCCACCGGGAGGCCTGGTCGTGGACCGGGCCGCGGGGGCGTTGATCTCCGGAATGCCCTCCAGGTAGGCGCAGGAAAAACGTTTTGGCAAATAAAGACGCCCAAGTGATGCAAATGTGTCCTCATTATCCACTTGTTACTAACATACTGACGGCGTGATGCATCATTTTAATAATTACCATGTTTTAAACTTCCCTTGGCATCCCTCAGCGCAGTACACACAGTTGTGTTATCAAGTATTTTGACACTTGCTGTCATTATTCATAATGGTTTCATACACGTACCTCCACACCAGCCATCACTAACCATGGTAGAGGGACGCTAAAAGACAGTAAACACATTCACCATCACTCATTCAATGGCTGGTTTGCGAAAAGACATCACTCCTTCAGAGTGCAGCTTTAATCACAATTAGTTTTAATTCAGGTAGAGAATGGTGCAAGCAAACAAATAATTCAAAGACACTAAGGAAAACTTTATTAAAATCTGATAGAGCACTATTGTAGTTGAAATGTGGTAAAATAAAAGATTAATCTGCTTAAGTGTAAGTTTTATAGTGGTGTTGCAGCAATCACTCCTGGTAGAAGCTTCATTTACAATCTTTACACCCCAATTCTTTGGCCAACATGCCTTGCCAGTCTTCACTGTTTCACCCACAAGTGGCCCATCGAACTGCCTCGAACATTATCGGACCGTTACTGTCAACCTCTGACACCATCGAAGTCGAGGCAGTAGGTACGATAAATGTTCTGATAATGATTGCAAGGTTATGGTTTCTCACTTTTCCTACTTTCTTCTATCTGCCTGCAGCCAATTTGGAGGGGTTACCCCTCCGCTAGCCGGTCCCTGACCAAGGCTCCCTGTTCCTGGCCGGCTTGACCATGCTGTTCATATTAGCTATACACTACAGTTCGGCTGATCAGGAGCCAATTTAGGGAATTTAGTAAGAGTCTTCTTGAAGCCAGCCAGAGGTTTGCAAGTAATTCCCTCTATACATAAAGGCAGAGTGGTGATTTTTTTTTCCGATACCACCAGTGTTGGGGTGTCTTCGTCTCCTAAGGTAGGAGAGCAGAAGCAACAGTTTGACCAACATAAAGAGAAGCAGAATATCAAAACAAGATAAAAAGCAGCTTACAAGAGACTGACTTGTATACCATTAATGTAAGTATGCACTTGACATCTTCCAAGAATAACGCCATTAAGGCGTCTACTGGGAAAGTGCAGCTAAAAAGGGGAAAACATAAAAAAAAGTGCAGAAAAAAACAGAAAGGGAAAATTATGAAGATGAACAAAAGCCATAGGGAAAGGATGAAAATGATAAATATTATGATCACTGGGAAGCGCTATGCCCAAAGAGGTTATTCAGTACCTGATTAATGGAAAGTAATTAGGTCTAATTCAAGGTAAAGAAAATAGAGATAAGAATATGAGGATGAAGCCAAGAAAAGTGAAATAAAGAAATGGGAAAGGAAAACCAAAAAGAAGGCTGAAGGGATTAATATATACTCTTTCGTCGTATGAGAAAACTGAGAAAAGGCAAAAGAGAAGTGCACGGGAAAGGAAGAAAATAAGATTTTTTTAAATCTTGAACAAGCAGATAAACCCCTAGAGATAATGAATGCTTCTGGAGATTTACAATTAAATGTGAAGTATTGACAAACAGGTTATTGTTTTTCTCGCTCTTCCCATCTTCACTATTATTCCTGACAACCATTCCTCACTCCTAGAATATAACAAAGTCAGCAAATTACTAGTGCTAATAAGGACACGACACCAGTCGAGACTCTGTGTTCAAACCATTTACTACAAGAAACGCATGCTGCTGTGTTTGTCCTTACACTGTCTTTTACGTCGTGAGTCTGTGTGCATAAACACCTGTTTGCAGTTACAACAAGAGTACAATAATGACGAGTTCAATATCATTTTTTCATGTTTTCTTTCCACAAGACAAGACTAACAGTCAGGTACTTACATACTGCTACGTCAACAGGGTCAGAAGGAGTAAGGAGACTTGGCCAAAAATATTGTTCAACCATATGAGAGTACTCTTTATTGTTTACAGGGAACAAAAGACTGTTCCTGACGCTGCCTCTTAATTTACCTTGACCAACTTTTATTCTCTTCTGGCGTCACCGGCCTGAGGGACTGATTACCTCAAACTACTCTTCTTCCACCGTTCTTCCTTATATTTAACTGATGAAGCGATTGGTTGGCGAAACTTTTCGCCCACAATCAATATACCCAAATGTTGCACAAGTATCTCGTTCATCAACTTTCATTCTCCAAGCCGGTTAATTATTTTTGACATATAACAAAGAGTTTATCAGGATCTGGGGAAGCCAGCACCTCTTAATGCAAACTGATAATTTACCTTCTGTTATTTACAATGCAAGGTTTGAATTATTTATAAATGCTGCGTGCGACACTGTGTCGTATGCACCTTCTCTTCTTACTTAAGAACAATGTATCAAAGTATATTTTTTACAACGGCTTTCCTACTACAATATTGAAAACATTCAAGTATAAAACACTTTTTCATTAATAGTTTAAAGTTATCCACTAAGATGTTCAAACAAGGAAGTCTTAACATCCTACTAGAGGCGTGACTAGACTATTTTCTTAATTCACTTCTTGTATTGATTATGCATGGCCACGAACTTTGCCGATATGTAAAGTTTTACCGCCATGGCTCCTTAGCATGAGAATGGTAGGCTTGGCAAAAAATGTATAGAATTTTTTATATATGTAAATGGCAATATGAATTACATCCTATCAAAAAAGATGAAAGTCATAACAGTTTTCTCAGCGGTACGACAAGATTTAATATGCCAAGAGGTGTGTCTATATATTTTAATCCCTATTTTAGGGATAAAAGTATTCTTAACTAGTGGTGAACAGGCTACATGCAATCTTAATGACGCTCATATAATGAATATGGTATATAACACAAAAATTGAAGAGTAAGACATGCGTAACAGTTTCGCCTACACAGGTAGTCCAGAAAGTTTGTGAAGACGATTAATCAGCTGACTGAGACGTTCCATAGTCGCCTACAAGCAGTAGGTCGGAAGGAGAGGTGAAGCATTCATGTCCCTCTCATTACATCTTACCAAGCCTTGACTATTCTAATAACGCCCACTAATGTCAGGCTCGGTAAAAGTTATGAACATTGGTATACCTCTGTATTTTCTCCAGCAGAACAACCTCAAATTCTACGACCTGATTATGTGTAGGTATTGTATACGATGTTCAAGACATCTCGAACAATTTTCAAAAAGTGTTTGATCTGAGAGGGACCCAACTGATGACACACTGTCGTTGATCTTAGATAGTTCTCTTCGAACCCTCAAATACGACTTTAAGGGTAGATATTACATCGTCTTCACTTGCAGTCCTGAATTAAAACGTCAACGAACGTCGGTAATACATTTTGAAAATGCTTTTGGTACTCACTTTTCGTGAAAGTGTTTGATGAGAGGGACATGGTGGCCTCTCACTATAATCACAACGATGAATATGAAGATAGTTCCTCGCGGGCCGACATCAAATTCTACGACCTGTTAATCGTCTTCAATCATTACTTTCTGGGATACTGTGTAGGCGAAACCTCAACAATGTGTCTTACCTAACATTAATTACATCTTAGCCTTGCTACTACGCCTAATGTCTCAAAGTTATTTTCCTCTGTATTTGCAGAAGCCTAATGTGTAGGCGAAACATCTCGAACAATAAAAAAGCCCAACTGATGCACACGTGTCTTACTCTTCGACCCTCATATAGTAGATAGACTTGCAGTCCAATTAATCAACGAACGAACATAAAATCTTTCTCACTTCGAAACAGGTAATAATCACAACGATGAATATGAAGCCTCGCGGGACATGACCTGTAACCTCAACATTACGGGATACAAACCTCAACAAATAAACACCCCCTATAATGCAATTACAAATGCCTTTATGATTTAATCTTAAACCATAGGAACATTATATGATCGTAAACCAACATAGAACATTATGCATTCTTATCACAGAACATTTAATTATCTTCAGCTAATATACAATAGTGTGGATATAAGAATACAATACTGACAAGTTGTTAATTCACATGCGCCTTATCACACAATATTGTATCTAAAGCCAAATACATCACATCATACAAAAAGGTATACACATTATAGAATAAAAACCAATATAACACACGTTATATAATCGTAATGTGTATAATATTCACAGAAATATCATTGAAACAATAAGATACCAACGTGAACGTCGCCCAATAAAAAGTTACAGAACAGGGCATTCGCCACTTCACATAATTACAATGTAATGCATTATCCCAAATCTTAGGCACAATAAATGTGAAGAACATGACTCACCAAATCGTAATGACACGATTGCAAACAAACCATACCACGGGCGGGATTTGAACCAGTGGCTAACGCGACGGTCTGGAGTTTTGAGACTCTCTGACCGCGGGTTCAAATCCCGCCCGTGGTATGGTTTTAATGTGAAGAAATAAAGTGAGCACATCGTCTGGTTGGAGAAGGTTTCACTGCGCCCCGGAATATTACAAAGTCACGACTGAGAGAGGAAATGTAAAATAATAGCTAGATCAAAGGATGTTAATCTTCGTCACTCTCACGACTTAATT
This sequence comes from Cherax quadricarinatus, assembly GCF_038502225.1. Lineage (NCBI taxonomy): Eukaryota > Metazoa > Arthropoda > Malacostraca > Decapoda > Parastacidae > Cherax > Cherax quadricarinatus. The sequence continues at coordinate 16,864,131 of NC_091350.1, read as the reverse complement.
GAAAGAGAACCGCTACAGCCCACTTACAAAGATGCTAAGTCTTGACTTTTGAGTTATTTACGAAGCAAAAGAACCATCTGGTTATTTAGCTCTTTGAACATTCTGTTCTTAACATTATAAATTTTACAATATAATTATCAACTTACTGTTGACATGACCAAATCACTCGTGTTATTAACATTTCATGAGTCACAGTCAATTTACATGACTCATAATCACAAAACAAGTAAAACTATTCAAAATCTATTTTCCACATTCCGGAATCCAAATTCATAATCCGTTCCGTATTATCGGCAATGTCTCAACAAATTAAGACGAAAGAGAAAATTATCCCCTCCATTTGTACCAAAAGAGATGCTGGGTTCTTAGGCAAGCACCCTGTAGGGAGAGTGACAACCCTGCGGAGACGAGGACACTACTACCTCTAGATATAAACCACTCAAACATCATATATAGTACACCATAATGACACCTCTTTCTTCCACTATGTATTGCTGGATAAAAGGTTTATTGTGAGATATTTAAGCAATGATAACATTATAATGAAAGGGCACTCACAATTCCCCCTTCACACACAGTGATGAACCACCACCGTGTTAACATGACTCACCATCAGGAGAAAGCCTGGATGTAATTTTTTTTACTATTTTTCCTCTTGATCATCTCGTCTTTCTCTGAGTGAAAGCCAATGTGGGGCTGCTAATTTTTTTTTTTCAATTATACTGTTCATTCTTGATCTTATGCGTCTTTATTTGGACAAACTGATATTTCTTCCACTGCAAATAATGGGCTCTCCCCTACCCCGTGAACGTGTTAAATTTTATATGCAATGTTTAGAATCTGTTCTACTCATATTCTTAGTGTACGTCCTTCTCTCTGACCTCGCCAAGTAGAAAGAAGTCTTTGCACTCAGACCACGTGACACCAGCCTCTTCCAACCCTCTCATGTCGCTCTTAACAATCTTGCTCCCTTCATCAAGTTCAAAGCTGAATGAAATGCAACTCATTTCTTCCTTTCCTTGATGTTCTAAGAAACCACGTAATGACTTGCTTTTTTTCCTTTTACTACAATTCTATGCAGAGCACATGTTTATTCATTATTTCTCCTAACATGCACAATCTGTTCGAATAGAGATATTGTAATAAAGTTGGTAGAATTACCGACAACATGTAAAGTAAAAGGACACAAGTGCAACTAATGTGACATTTTACTGTGGCAACGTTTCGCTCTCCAGGAGCTTTGTCAAGCCATTACAGACAATACATAGACACAGAGGGTATATATAGGCTCAGAGTGAGGTGCAATACTAGTGGTAGTAGTAGTAGTAGTGACAAAAGTTGTAGTAGTAGTAGTAATACATTATGGTAGAGCAGTTAATTCGTACATGAGTAAAAGGATATAAAGTTATTACTTGGGTAACATAAAAATAGGTTGGACAAATATAGACTGGATAGAGGCAGCCTGTTTCAGTGTTCACTCTGTAATGTGCTTTGTGTAGTATACCAGGAGAGACTATTTGTGGCAGGGTTTACTATTTTCAGGAGGATTCTTGCTAAGACTTAAGAGATGGTGAAGCTGCCGTTGTTTTGTTTAATTGTATTCGAAACAGCGATCAGTGCTGATTCGAGGCACTTGCGTCTGCGGAAATTAGTTTCTTTGATCACTAATTGGGCGTCCCTGAATTTCATGAGATGATTGGTGGAATTTCGGTGTTTGTGAAGGCTTACTCAGCCCTGTAACAACTTCAGACAGTATTACCCAGGCTGGCTCCTCCTCAGGAAAATTAGTGAATAGAAAAAGAAATAATAACAGACAAACATAAACACTTTATTATGTAGAAAATATAAAATATAAAACACTTAAATATGAAATATTAATCCTACATTAAAGAAAATGAAAAATGAAAAATATAAATGATAACTGAATTCAACGCTAATTTAAAACTGGGGTGTCTGGTGTTGGTGACACTGTGTTGTTGAAATCGTAGCCGTTGCTGATGTGGGGGGGGGGGGGGGGTTCGCAGGTGTTGGTGACCACCACTGGCTAGTTCTTCACAGAGAATCGCCGTGATTATTATCCCGATGACAGGAAAGCAGGTTCTTTACCGCTGCAATGATGTGGGGTTACGTCCTGCAATTTCATACAGGTGCACAGGTAGTTAAATCCAAAATGGGGAAGTCTCTGGACGTTAGTCCTTCTCCTGTTCTTCTCGTTGATTGACAGGTGACCCTCACTGTCATCCAAGCTGAAAACAGACAGGTTACCCACTGCTTAAATAATCACTCTCCATGGCAGTGTGCAATACTCAAAAGACGTGGTGATTATTACAACAGTCAACCTAGAGCAAGACTGAAAGGACTAAGTTTATTGGTCAAAAGTGAAGCTTTTAACCAATAAATCCACTAGAATACAAGGCAGGCATGTACTTACAGTAGTGTTGGGAGCTGCGAGTCGAGTGATTTACTGTTTGACCAGAGCCCCATACGTCACCTTTCGAGGAAGGGGGGAAGAGGGAGGGGAAGGGATAGCGGGAGCTAGACTGACCCTACGTTAACAAGCAGCCGGCAATCAAACTATCACTTTAGGGGTGGGGGGAAGAAAGGCGGGAGCGTGACTTACCCTACCTTAACTAGTAGCCGGTAATGAAACTATTGTTACTATATTGCTACTCCTATCTATTGAACTTTTCCCTCACAGTGTTGTACACAGGCGTTGTTCAAGTTATCGTTCCTACATGCGTAAATGTGTTCATTGAGGCGGGTGTCGAGGTTTCTTGCTGTTTCACCTACGTAAATCTTGTCACAGCCTCCACAGGGTATAGTGTAAACTCCTGCGTTGATTGGTTCGTGGTGCTTTGATTTTGTCCTGGTTAGATCCTTTATTGAAGTGCTAGAAGCGATGGCGACTCTGGTGTTAGCTTGTGAAAGTACTTTAGAAACGTTCAGTGCAACCTGGCTGTTGGGAAGAATTATAACTTTGTTGGGAGTGGTGTTGGTGCGTGGAGAATTAAGGATCTGAAGAGCTCTTTTCTTGCAGTCTTTGATGAAAAAGGAAGGAAAATGTAACTCAGTGAATGTTTGCAACTTTATGTGAACCACCTTCTTCTAATCTTCCTAGACGATAAATCACTGCCCTTAAGGACCTAGCCAACGACCCCAACATTATCGTCACCACCGCCGACAAAGGAGGTGGAGTCGTTATACTCAACACCAGCGACTACAACACTAAAATGATGGACCTTTTGATTGATCAATCTACATACGAACCCATCAGCACTCAACAGTGGGAGACGCTCACCAAAGATTTTCTATACAAAACCAGACAAATACTCAAACGCACTAGAGAAGGGAAGAAACTTCTGTACCTGTTACCAAGCAACCCTAAACCAGCATACATGTATGGTTTATCCAAGACCCATAAACACAATATTCCTCTCAGACCAATCATGTCAGGAATAGGCAGTGCTCCACACAAACTAGCCGGAGTTCTTGCCAAACATCTTGCCTGCCTTCTGGGGACCATCAGCCCCGCTCATCTTAAACACTCAGGCGACCTTCTCAACCGCATCCGAAACCTCTCCATCCGTAACAAGAAACTAAGCAGTTTGGACGTGACTTCCCTCTTCACAAAAGTACCTACCACAAAAGCCATCGAGGTTCTACGACGTAAAGTCAATCAGGACCTTAATCTTCCTCTACCTCCCGGAGATTTTGACTTGATTTCAACTGTTTTTCTTTCAATAACAAACTCTACAAACAAACCTACGGCATGGGAATGGGGTCCCCCATCAGTGCCGTCCTAGCCAACTTACACATGGAACACCTAGAGTCCGAACACTTCGCCAACATCATCCCTTCAAGCGTCACTTGGTTACGCTACGTGGACGACGTCCTCGTAATAACTCCCAAACGTTTTGATGTACGGAATCTTCAGGCAAGGCTCAACGCAGTTGAACCGGCGATCCAGTTTACACTAGAAGAGTCCAATGACAAGCTACCTTTCCTCGACGTCCTCATTCACAAAGTAGACAACAACCTAAGATTTCAAGTTTATCGGAAACCTACCAATAAAAATGATCTCATACACTTCTATTCCAGTCAAGATACCAAGACCAAAAGAGGCATCATCATCGGGTTTTTCCTAAGAGCATACCGAATTTGTAGTCCTGAGTTTCTTGACGAGGAATGTACATACATTCACCAAACATTCACCGAGTTACATTTTCCTTCCTTTTTCATCAAAGACTGCAAGAAAAGAGCTCTTCAGATCCTTAATTCTCCACGCACCAACACCACTCCCAACAAAGTTATAATTCTTCCCAACAGCCAGGTTGCACTGAACGTTTCTAAAGTACTTTCACAAGCTAACACCAGAGTCGCCATCGCTTCTAGCACTTCAATAAAGGATCTAACCAGGACAAAATCAAAGCACCACGAACCAATCAACGCAGGAGTTTACACTATACCCTGTGGAGGCTGTGACAAGATTTACATAGGTGAAACAGCAAGAAACCTCGACACCCGCCTCAATGAACACATTTACGCATGTAGGAAGGATAACTTGAACAACGCCTGTGTACAACACCGAAATTCCACCAATCATCTCATGAAATTCAGGGACGCTCAATTAGTGATCAAAGAAACTAATTTCCGCAGACGCAAGTGCCTCGAATCAGCACTGATCGCTGTTTCGAATACAATTAAACAAAACAACGGCAGCTTCACCATCTCTGAAGTCTTAGCAAGAATCCTCCTGAAAACAGTAAACCCTGCCATCACATAGTCTCTCCTGTTATACTACACAAAGTACATTACAGAGAGTGAACACTGCAACAACCTGCCTATATCCAGTCTATATTTGTCCAACCTATTTTTATGTTATCCAAGTAATAGCTTTTATATCCTTTTACTCATGTACGAATTAATTGTTCTACCATATTGTATTACTACTACTACTACAACTTTTGTCACTACTACTACTACTACTTCCACTAGTATTGCACCTCACTCTGAGCCTATATATACCCTCTGTGTCCATGTATTGTCTGTAATGGCTTGATAAAGCTCCTGGAGAGCGAAACGTTGCCACAATAAAATGTCACATTAGTTGCACTTGTGTCCTTTTACTTTACAATAGAGATATTGTTCCTCATTTTTAGCATCTATTATCCCCTATCTCTAAACACTGAAATTTCAATTCTTGGCATTTCATTCTCTCACCTAGGCTATGCTTCTAATTTCATAATCTCTACCTATCTTCATGCTAAAAGGATATTCTTTTGTCCTAAACATATTTCTTTAACACACTTCGTCCATTAGATATTAAATTTGTAATTCTTCATACTAATGTACTTCTTTGATCTCCTTACATTAATTCTTCCAGAGTTTACTCTACTTTCTGCTACATTCGCTCTTTAAAACATGTTGCTAAATTGGCCCATTCCCTTTACAACACGTTCAGGTCAAGTAGAAAACTGACTCTGAATAGGTTTATTTGCTTTACAACACATTGACAAGAGACTTACAAGAAACAATAGTTAAAAACAGTGACTCTCTGTCGTGTCGTGTCGTGGTTTCTCTAGTTAGCGGCCGTTACATTCCTAACTAGAATAAATAATAATTGGAAGAACTCTGTGGTAATCCCAGACTGCTGCTTCAAATCACGACCACTCCACAGACACATATACAGAGGAGGTAAGTATTGATTCCCGCAAACACAACTCTGTAATCAGTGGTGAGCGCGCGCGCGCACATACACACACACACACACACACACACACACACACACACACACACACACACACACACACACACACACACACACACACACAAACCATACCACGGGCGGGGTTAGAACCCGCAAACAGAGAGTCTCAAAACTCTAGACCGTCGCGTTAGCCACTGGGCCAGCTAGCCACAATAAGATTCATCCAAATAGGTATATTTATACACCATAGGAAGGTTAGCATAGGCACCACTGTGACCACAAATGCAAATTTTTACAGTCGAATCTCCAGCTAGCGTGGCCGTGACGAACTCTAGCTCAAGTCCCCTTAAAACCGTCAACATGACTCACGAAATCGTAATGACACGATTGCAAACAAACCATACCACGGGCGGGGTTAGAACTCGCGTGGCTAACGCGACGGTCTGGAGTTTTGACTGATCGCGGGTTCTAACCTCGCTCGTGGTATGGTTTATTTGCAATCGTGTCATTACGATTTCGTGAGTCATGTTGACGGCTTTGAGGGGAGTTGAGTTCGTCACGGCCACGCTAGCTGGAGATTCGTCTGTAAAAACTTGCATGTGTGGTCACAGTGGTGCCTATGCTAACCTTCCTATAGTGTATAAATATACCTAGTTGGATGAATCTTATTGTGGCTAGCTGGCCCAGTGGCTAATGCGACGGTCTGGAGTTTTGAGACTCTGATCGCGGGTTCTAAGCCCCCGCGTGGTATGGTTTGTTTGCAATCGTGTCATTACGATTTCGTGAGACAAAACACACACACACACACACACACACTGTGTGAGTACATACCCCTGAGAGCTTAATTGCAAAACATGCAATTTTTTAATATTTGGTCGCGGGAGTAAAAACATTTTTTTTAATTGACTAGTAATTAAATATTAAAAAACTGCGAAGGAAAGGAGGGGGGGGGGTGCGAGAGAGGGACGAGGAGGAAAGAGGGAAATTTAATTAGCGCTGAGATTTGTACAGCGTTTTGACGAAGTAAATCATTCAGTGCTCTTGGTAATAAAAATTAAACATAACACACATACGAACATCAAGGGTAAAATTAAGAAACAAAAACTACCAGCAAGAATAAATCAAACATATCAGATAAATACTATCAAATAAAAATAAATACAATCAAATCAAATCTTATTAAATAGTCAATACATAAAACTCTCAAAGTTCCTCAAGATCCCTACAGGCATCCCGGTAATTATATGAAAACACAAAAGCAAAAAGGCCGAAGTCGTGGGCAAACTGTTAAAATGTGTTGCATAGTCAGCTGCACGCCACAAGCTACACAGAGAGGGGAAAGGAACACCCGCAAATGGTGGCTGTGTGTGAGAAATGTGTGCCCAATCCTCAATCAACATAGCAGTCTGTATGGCTCAACAGGCCTGTCACTTCTAAAGGAAATATCCATGTGGCCCTCAAAGTCACTGTGAGGCAGAAGTTTGTTATACGAAGAGCTTGACACACCAACCTTCACCTGGGCATCTGTCGTTAATTTCAGAGGACATAAACATGCCCCTGACATCAACAGAATTCCACATCCTTGTGCCGTGAATGAAGACCAGCTAACTACTCCAGGAAATTTTGGCCCGCAGGATGGACAAAAGCATACTGAGCCACAGTACACACAGAGAACTGGGAATAAGAGTACACAGTGATATCCACTAAGACGGCTATCAGGATGAGAGCAACAAGGAGTGAGTGGAGCTTTTCCATAAATACCGAAATCATTTGGTAACTGCGCACAATATAACAGTCCTTATTGGCGATTACAGTAAAGCCAACGCTCCTCTCGGTCTTTGACTCATCAGTAAAGACCTTCATCCTTGAAGCAGGAACAAAAGTATACTCCCAGAAATCGGTCAATGTTATCACCGGCGCTCAGAACTTAGGGGTCCCCATACTCTGTATATAAAGATGTATCTAAGGCACCGTTCAAGGAAACAGGGAGAGAAGCCAACCTCTCTGACTTCAGATATAGTGAAGCCACAATCCAGGAGACACACAGTAGTTATAGACATAAATTATATGTAGATTTTACCTAGGATAACCAAATACTCTTATGCCGCACTCTGCACTATTCCTATCGCGTACACTGAGATATAAGGGGACTGAGGTTATGCAATACGAGGATATCTTTCTCGGATCTCTAGAGATCATGGTATTCATCAGAACACCATAACAACCAGGAAAATAGGAATTCACAAAATAATTCATGAAAAATGATTACAAAAAGCATATAGTAATATTTATACCTTAAATTATAATGAAAGTGCAAATTAGTGTAAAAGCCACCTGTAAAGCCATGCGTGAAATATGCCTGTATCTGGAAAAACACAGTAAGAGACATCATAGTGTGTACGTAGAGGCTAGTCTGCCAAGCATGAACTGCTTCTAATTCTGATTAGCACTCTGAGATGATGTTGTTACAGCAGAATGCTCTCCTTGGCTCCGGCCACACCGCCAGCTTGAGAAACAAATGGTGGTGATGATTCCATGATGTTCAGAAGAACATGCACGGATATTCATAGGAAGATAGAGGTGAGGTTGGTGTTGCAAGACTACAACTACTACTGTCAGGTCAAGATACGTGAAAAACACAATATGCTCTTTATGGCATTTATTAAGAAGACATTTCGTCTATCAGGGATTTTATTAATCCACTGAAAAAGATCTATTAATAAAGCCCCTGGTGGGAGAAATGTGTTTCCAATAAATGCCATAAACAGCTTACTATGTTTTATTCAAGTATTTTTCGGTATATTTTACTAATGATATTCACACGTGGAGGGTATACAACATGCTACATATAACAATTTCTCACTGAACAAGAAACAATAGAATATGAGCATAAGTCATAAAAAATCGATTAATACATTAAAATGACTCACGAAATCGTAATGACACGATTGCAAACAAACTATTATTTTACTTCAACTGTATTATTTTCCAATATTCTGTATAGCAATTTTGCCATGCACTATATTTCCACGAATTTGTTCTTAATCTCTGCATGTCAAATTATTATATCCGCAAACACCAAGTCTTCAAACAACCAAAATACAAAATGTATTAAACAAAATTCCCATCGCCAAGTTTGTTTCTGTCAGCTAAAAAAATTGTACCCAATGAAACGTATATTTTTTATTCATAAAAACCCACATTCACATATTTGAAATGCATGAGTGGATGAGATGAATGTCAACTTTATTAAAAAAAAACCACATCATCAACACTGCTGGCAGATTAATCATTAGAACACTTTTTTATATCGAATATTAGTTCGGTCATCTGATATAATATTTTTAAAATTATACAGATTACAATGTCGCCCCTCCCTGTTGTATGAAATATGCAAATACACAATATGAAGTTAATAATTTAGATATAACAACCAATGTTCTGTGTTGGCACAATTAAGAGCTACTCACGGACAATCTACTTTGTAGTGTCAAAAACTAATTATACCCATCATGTTACTAGTACCACACTAGAATATATTTGTTTTTGATTATTAGAGGCATGGCAATTCTTATATGTGTTATGCAGAAACTTTTCACAATTAACTGAGAAAGTTAGAGCATGATAAGTATAATGTTTTGTGTTCATGATCACTACCATGTTGTTAGGTGTCAATACTCTTCCCTCCTTATCATTTACGCTTCTAAACCTTGACCAAAATGTTTGTTGACCTCTCTACATTTGTATGCTCAACACCATCGAATGTTATTCTGCCCGTAAGCCCTGCTTGAGACCAAATTTCATTGCTTACTGCATGGTCGGCTAGATTGTTGCTGCCAGTGGACCGCAGGCCTGCATAGCCATCATAACCTGGCTTATCTGGCACTGTTTCGTTTTTTACACAGATCAATATTATAGGCTGAGAGTTATCCTGCCTCAGCTCATTTCAAAGCCCAGACCTATCTAAGGTATACTACACCCGCTGGGATGAGACCCACAACAACAGACTAATACCGAGGTACCTGAAGGTACCTGGGTGTTAGTCGGACCTCTCAGCATGTGAGCTGATGGTATAAAGCGGAACAGTCTTGGGTCACAGACGATGAAAATTCTGCAATTGTGCCTATTGCACTCTTGCTCTTCAATGAGGGTATTCTCTGGTACCAGTGACAGTCGGTACCTGACCAGCCGGGCTGTGGTTCGTACGTTGGACTGCGTGCAGCCAGCAGTAACAGCCTGGTTGATAGGCCCTGATCCACCATGAGGCCTGGTCACAGACCGGGCCCCGGGAGTGCTGACCCCCGGAACTCTCTCCATGTAAACACCTTACACCACAGTCAAACATTTATTTCAAAGTCGCTCGCTTGGTTAAGCTCGCCAGCACAAGAAGTAGAATAAGATTTTGTCAGACCCAACTGACATTTTTTTAAGATAAAGCAGTGATTAAGCCTTACATGAATTCTTTGGATAATTTCTATGACGATTTTTGCCTCTGGTATCCAGGAAAAGGACAGACTTCCTTCAAGTGTTACACACTCTTGAAGGTGACTCACGAAATCGTAATGACACGATTGCAAACAAACCATACCACGGGCGGAGATAGAACCCGCGATCAGAGTCTCTTAAAACTCCAGACCGTCGCGTTAGCCACTGGACCAGCTACCATTTTGTTTGAACAAGTAAAAAAAATGAAAATAAGGAGAACTCTCCACAAGAAGCACAGCATAGAGTCAAAAGGAAGAAACGTTAATTAAGAAAGGCACAAAGAAAGAAAACACCACTGGTGCCACACTCACCGCAGACTAAATCAGCTAACCACTGAATATACTCACCCGAAATATAAAAAAAATGCATATGGAACTGCAGAAAATTTATATGGAATCTGAGTGAATATGATGAAACTAAAAATATATATTTAAAATTGTACAAATAAAAAAAGAATAGTACAACAGATTGGTATCTTCATTCATAAAGAAAAGTGCGTAGGTGCTTAGAGAGTTTCCAGATTCATTAGCATGTGAAGGATAAATACCTTCCATTTAATTTATGAAACTCAAATGGTATCCGAATTTTATCAAAAATACTGATCATGCCGACTGAAGTTTAAAGACATGAAACGCGATGGACATTGTGTCATTTACTATAAGCCAAATGTGGGTGACTATGTATTCCACGTCGTGTACTCAATGGCTAGATTAATAACACGAGTCTCCAGTAACAAAGTGGTTTCCTATAATTCCTTAGTTGTGACACATTGTACAACAATTAAAATACTGCCTTATTTATAGATAAGCTAGATTTAACGTTGGCTTAAATAAAACATTCTATATATAACAAAAACAAATAATTATATACAAAGTTAATGCTATCAGTCTCTCCCCTCGAGTTGCATAATTTGAGGTAAATCTGTAAATGGAGGAAAATTGGGTTACCAGTAGTTTTTTATGAGATTATCTGGCAACCCTGTCTATATAGTGAGTAACGGAAAATTATTTAATAGTTAAAAGGTGAATTAATATCTCATTATTAAGCTTTGGGGTAAAACTCTGCATCTAAGTCAAGAAATCATATTCTGACTTGGAAGTTTTATAAATAACGACCAACACACACCAACGAACAGTTGGTGTCTGTTGGTCGTTATTTAGAAAATGAAATGTAATTTGAGGAGAGCTTGTATCCTGAATAAGTGGAAGGATGAACGGCTGGTATATAACACAACTGGGCCATGAATATTATTTTAAGCTAAGTTGGCAAATTCAGGTTTATACCGAAATGATCGTTTTGTTAAACTGAGACTATATTCATATTTTATGTAACACTAAAATAAAAACAAGAAAGGTGTTTACAGTCCTAGCAAGTTCCGTCTTAAATGTGGCTAGGACAGCAAGCAGGGCTAACAAATCTCGCATCACTCATCGTAATTATATTCGTGGGGAAACACAACCGTAGGGGTTATACAGAGCCTCTAGAATTGGAGGTAATAAAGTTTAATTCTAAGAAGGAAAAGGTAGCTCCAATTTCTTCGAATAAGATCCCTTCAGTATCAAGGCTTCCCCCCCCACTCCCCGTTGAAGTGTCACTCAATGGCAAAGATATAAACAGAAACAGCAGCAGCAGCAGCAGCAGCAATATTAGTACAATGTAAAACTATCAACATCGGCAACAACAATAATATTCATCAGTAGCACCTCTTACAATACCACCACCGCCCTATAGTACTAGAGTACCTGAATCATTAGTTCTAACCCTACCACCACTACATATTATAAATTATCACTGCAAGTAACAACAACAGTGCCAGCAGCCGAAGTTAGCAATTACAGCACTAGCAGAAGCAACATTAAAAACAGAATATTACCACCAACTGCAGAACCTTAAATTCGAGACAAGAGTTACACAAACGTTCAGACGGGACAAAGAACGCTTAAAACTCCATCTTAAGAACAATAGCACAACTGCTCTTATCTGTTAATTATGTTTGCCAGGAGGTGTCAAGTCGGACCAAGGGAAAACCAGGTCAGGACAGGAGGAATGCGAAGTTCATTTAGGAAAAAAATACGAGGAAAGATGAAAAGCAGAATATGGTATAGAAACAGATAGAGTAAGCTGAAGGGATAAGTAAATAAGTAAGAAACGGGGAAGGCAAATCAAAGATAAGAGGTGTAGAGACTGTGTGGAGAAAAATTAAAAGTAAAGTCCACTGTGTTAAAAGCGAGGCCTCAAGAAAAGACACGTGGAGAGAAACGACCAGACAACAATAATGTGTACAAGAAAAACCTCACCAAGATTTGTGCGCGTCCCAGGCAATACCAGCAACGAGCCAACACCATAAAGGCACAAAGTCATCTAGATACATTCATACATCACTCTCTTCACAACACAAACAATCCTTAATTTCTTGTTGAAGGCGGGGCATAATATTTTGCCGGGTATAAGTAGTGTAAACAGGAAAAATAATATTCTTAGAACACCTACTAAAATATTTAATTGGCGCGTCGAACACAAAGAGGCCCAAAGAAAATCTTCAGGCATGAACATGCTGAGGTTAAGCACACAATCTGTTTATTTAGAAAACAACTTTCATAAAAGCTTTACTCAGGCTCTCTCTGGCCTTTAGAGTCATGCTGGCATTTTATATATATATTTTATTATATTTTGCTAGATTTAAGTTTAACAACATGTTAAGCATACTATCATTCACTTACGTCGTGAACCAAATCTACGAATATGTTTGTCAAATACACAGAATATGATGCTAAAAAATACCTTGAATAGGATCTAATAACAGAACTAATTTTATCTGAAATATGTTAAGTTCTTAGAGAATCTTAGGAATACAGAAAAAAAAATACTTTCCATGTCAAATATGAGGAGCAAATATTTTAACTAAAGTTCATATTTACGACATGGAAGTTTTATTACTAATAAGAGTGAACACAAAACGTATAGAAACGTCAATATTCTGAAGGGTGAAAATCCCATGCACATAAGATGAGCTAAACTCAATCGCTCACCGAAGGAAATGAGTTTATGAAGCCACGCTTGCAATTATCCCTCAAGAACCCCACAGGAGTCAACGAATTTAACTCTACACATTTTACTTTTCATGGAGGTGCCTTGATACTAGTGAAAGTATATCCAAGGAATTTAACCCCTTCTTCCCCTTGCTCAGATAAAAAAATATTTTCCTTCCGTTCCCCAGGAGCTGTACAACCCCTAACTGGTTTAACGCTTATGAATAATAATAATAATAATAATAATAATAATAATAATAATAATATGCACATTTTAATTTCAATCGGTCAAGTAGTCTGAGATCTCTGAAAAAAATTTTGAACTCTGGAAATAACTAAACATTATCCTTATGGATAATAATAATAATAATAATAATAATAATAATAATAATAATAATAATAATAATAATATGCACATTTTAATTTCAATCGGTCAAGTAGTCTGAGATCTCTGAAAAAATTTTGAACTCTGGAAATAACTAAACATTATCCTTAAAAAATACTGGACTGTGCGCCACTAGTATAGTAGTATTAAGCAAAATCAACAAAATAAATAACAAAAATCCTTGCAGATTCATGCCAAACCAGATTGAAAATTTATTAATTTTTTTTTCCAAATCTTTTCATTTTTTATAAACAGACGCAATAACAGAAACCCATAAAATGTCTTCTTGTGTATAAAATGTCTGCAAAACCTACTGTTTTGCTACAAAAACCTAAGAGAAACTTCACCTCGGGAGGATATACTGCGTCGTACATCACTGGAAGTGCCGCCTTCTGCTCCAAGACACAGCCACTTACAGCGTCCACACCCTAAATACACTCACACTACATACCTGCTGGACGGAGAAGAAATGAGATTCTTCAGCGCCTTTACGCCATGAGGATATATATACTTGCAATTTAGATTTATACATCATAAATAATGCCTCATATAATAAGATAATAACCCTCTCCGTTGTAAAGACACGTCATATCACCTGCACAAAATTCGTTAAAGCCGCAGTCCAACCAAACACCACATCAGGATAAATCACCAAGAAAGGGATCAAAGCAAACTAACGGTGTATATATGCAGAAGCACATACCTCTTGGTGTATATGTCGTGCCGAATAGGTAAAATTGGTCAATTAGCAAGAACTCATTTAAAATTAGTCCTATCTAAATATTTCTCTTATACGTTTAAATATATATTCTTTTCATTTATGTTAATTTAAAAATTAATAATTTTGTACCAGAAGAACCTTAGAAAATTTACCTAACCTTATTATAACAAGCGCAATTTAATTTAGTCTAATCCAACTAAATATATTTTAGATATGTTTACAATAATTTAATAATAAACACAATAAAATATATTTTTTCGTTAGATTCAGAATGGTTTTCACGAAATTTTTGCATACACAAATTTTCGCTTGCTTTATTCGGCAAGAAGAGCGTTGATATTTCAGCCAAAATCGCAAGTTTTACGTATTCGAGACGACATATATACTATATAGTCTGTATCGCGAAGGTACGCTATAGTAAAAGCTATTGACACGGACGACAGAATATGGGTTTAATCTTCTGTTAATCTAAATCAAAACAAAAGCTCACCAATAGTGATTATTTAACAGGTGACTCAAATTGGGCGTGGAGGGACACTTAAAATTTCTTGGTTTGTTGTATTTGACAATATTTTCCTGTGGGTGAAACATTGCAAAATAAAGGTTTTCCCGGATTAAATTGTATTAAATTCCACTTATTGGATTATTTTATTTTATACCGAACATAATATTTTTTAGATAAAATATATTACATTTTATACGTCCTCTAGTCATATCACTTAAATGCTTTTCTTGCCAATGAAGCAGGTTTTCAGATTTTTCCACATCTCATACTTTATGTTTCTTAGAGCGCTTACTCTCAATTTCAATGACAATTGTAGAACTTTCAGTAACAACTTCAATATTCTGTTACTCGGTCTTCATGAAGATGCCAGACGAACTATAAATAACCGAGTTCAGATAATAAAAACATCAGTTATATTTGATCAACAGCCATAAATATCACTTAATTTGTTAGGTGTAAAGTTACGTAAATATATTTCCAAAATAACAGCGCGAATTTCCTGAAAGCAAAAGCGCGAGGCTAGATCTAGGTGAAGTGCCATGAGGCTTAGTCTTTGAAACAGTTTTATTCTTTATGTATCGTATATAAATGGAATCGATAATGAACTGTATAATATCAAAATTCGCTGATGACATGAAACTAAGAAGCAAAAGTTATACCACCACTTTACCGTCAACGATCGCAGGTTAACTAACTTAAAATGGAAAAAAGAAACTGAACAAGATTTTTAACGTGCTAGGTGAAGAGTAACATATATCGTGAAAATTTATTAAGCGCAATTTTCCAAACGCCATAGATCTTATGAATAAAAATACCTGTGTAATGGTGATAATAGTTTATAAACAAATAGGCATGGTACTGAAGCAGTAAATTAACCAACATAATATTTTGCTTTATTGTTATATAATTAAAATTTCGATCAGAGAAACTCATGCTCATTGTGTACAGAGGCGTGTGTTCTACAACACTGCACTGCTTGCAGTTTTGGTTACCTTGACTTAGTATGTTGACAAGCTGGAGTGTTCCGCGCCGTGCTGCAATAATATCCAGATTAGGAAGTAAATCATATGAAACTAAAATTTATTCAGCAGTGCAACGCACAGATTAAGAAATGTTTTAATACAAGTGTATGCCATTATCCAAAGCCATGGAAATACTGATTCATAAAAAAAATATATCAAAGCTGCCCAAGCACATTCTAACACGCAACAATGCGTAGAGTAAAGCAAAGTACACTTATTTTGTGTTTATTCGATGGTTAATATGCAACAGTCAGAAGTTGTATTTAAACCTTAAATATATTTAAAAATGTCTGCTATATTTAAAGTTTTCCATAAATAAAACTTTGTTTAGGCTGAATGTAATGCTGCTGTTTGGTTTCCTTTGTGTACCTCTGCACCATACATGAATTACGAGGGATATTTCTATGAAGCAGTTATATATTACATGCATCGCACCAGGAGTCTGAATATATATGCTATAAGACAGAGCAAAGTCATCAAACATTCTCACTAATTTCGTCCATCACCAGTACATAATTGGCCCATAGTGACTTTAAAGGCATCTGCACATACTCAACACTGGGAGAAGTGATGATAAAATTATTAAAAGTTCAAATTATTAAAGTTCCACTATTAAAAGTACAAATGTGCCTGTCTCCTGAATTAAATTTACACAACAAGTCTCTGAATTAGTTGTCAGTTTATTCGAGGTAGTTGATAATTATCTAAAAATCTAGAAAAGAGATGTCGGAGTGCTGGTTAAATGCAAAATCTTTTTTTAACAAAAAACAAATTTATTTTAGAAAAAATGAATTACAGCTTGTCAATTAACCTACTGTACTGTTTAAATAAACACCACGTTGGATTTCGAGTCTATTTGCTACTAGCTCTCACACTGTACATTGTGAGTTTGTTGTTTCCAACTAAATAAGAGGTTTATCCCCCGCTGCCAGACGATACCCTCACTGTTATGTAACTTAATTACTGACATTTAATTATAAGCAAAATTAGGATGCTTTACGTTGAAGTTATGTTTCCTATTGTAACGTGAAACTATATTAGCATTGTCAAGTGTACGGATTGTTTGTTTTATGTTGTGTTTTGCTTGTACTACGTACTACGAAAGATATAAGGAATAATGACAATGAAAATACTTTGTCCTAAATCAATACAACATAGGGATATAGTACATTCAAATGTGAAATACACTAATGAGATGAGGATGGATACGGTGCCACACATACACAAAATATGCAATAAATCATCAATGTTACCAAAGTTTTTTACTAAATAAAAGGATAATTTACAACACAACAGCGACCGTACATTTCCAGCTATGACACCAACTGTGATGAAATTAGTTCGTGTTTGCAGTGACGCTTAATAAAATATTTAAAAATACAAAACAGTAAACATCTTAATATATATATATATATATATATATATATATATATATATATATATATATATATATATATATATATATATATATATATATATATATATATATATATATATATATATATATATATATATATATATATATATATATGCAATAAGATCACAGTAAACAGGTGATTTTAAAATATGCAAAACAACCACTGTGAAAGAGTAGTGAAATTCCAAGCGCTTTCGTGACTACTCACAGTGTCAAGGAACTATGTTCCTTGACAATGTGAGTAGTCACGAAAGCCCCTGGAATTTCACTACTCTTTCACAGTGATTGTTTTGCATATATATATATATATATATATATATATATATATATATATATATATATATATATATACAAACACTGATCTCTGGCTGAAGGAGACTCGAACCTACGAACCTTAGGACAAGGTATGCAGTGCTTTACCAATCTACCCACACTGGACAATACCTTGGTGTGTAGCATGAGCTACACGTTTGATCGCGAATTCCTTGCATTGTTCAAATCTCTAGTAAGGCTGATGCATGCAGGGGATGAGATGAAAAGCTGTAAGCCTTCTCCCTGAAAGCTGGCTGCCTTGGATCAAACGTGTAGCTCATGCTACACGCCAAGGTATTGTCCAGTGTGGGTAGATTGGTAAAGCACTGCGTACCTTGTCCTAAGGTTCGTAGGTTCGAGTCTCCTTCAGCCAGAGATCAGTGTTTGTGTATATTTCGCATGCTCTCGCGAATTCCTTGCATTGTTCAAATCTTTAGTAAGGCTGATGCATGCAGGGGATGAGATGAAAAGCTGTAAGTCTTCTCCCTGAAAGCTGGCTGCCTTGGATCAAACGTGTAGCTCATGCTACACGCCAAGGTATTGTCCAGTGTAGGTAGATTGGTAAAGCACTGCGTACCTTGTCCTAAGGTTCGTAGGTTCGAGTCTCCTTCAGCCAGAGATCAGTGTTTGTGTATATTTCGCATGCTCTCGCGAATTCCTTGCATTGTTCAAATCTCTAGTAAGGCTGATGCATGCAGGGGATGAGATGAAAAGCTGTAAGCCTTCTCCTTGAAAGCTGGCTGCCTTGGATCAAACGTGTAGCTCATGCTACATGCCAAGGTATTGTCCAATGTGGGTAGATTGGTAAAGCACTGCGTACCTTGTCCTAAGGTTCGTAGGTTCGAGTCTCCTTCAGCCAGAGATCAGTGTTTGTATATATATATATATATATATATATATATATATATATATATATATATATATATATATATATATATATATATATATATATATATATAATATACAGTAGTCAGACGAGGAAGGGACACCGCTGTCAACAGCCTAGCTTCCCTTGATTTTAGAGATTTTGCCACCGAAGTGGCTAGTTTATTGTGCACCCCATATCCATCATGTGGACGGTAGAGCAAGACCATATGGATACACAAAAGGCCTAGGAACTAGGCCCCAAAAGGTTTAACAGGTGTATATATGGGTTTTTATCTACATATCTACAGTTCACTTATCTGTTACATGCAAATTTAGGAAATTTGCTTAGTATATATGGTATATTATTTTCATTAATAAGATATCTTGACATGTCACATAGGTTATTATACTGTCTCTGTATTCCTCAATAAGTGGACAATTAAGCACATAGTGTTCAAGACAGTGACCATATGCCTGATCACATAATTTGCATTTAGTTTGATCATAATCTGTGTCTCCCAAACTGCCAGAAGTACTTGTAACCAAGCCTAAGCCTTGCCACTACATCAGTCAGTCTGTTCACATTGCAAGTTGCTCCATAAACATACTTATCTATGTTCATGTTATCATAGTGGGTTATAGATCTACTCAGGCTTCTAACTGCATTCCTATAAGTCATTTTCATTATTTACTTCTCTCCTAATATTATTCCTAATGCTAGACACAGATGCTACCCTTGAGTCCCAAGTGGGCGGGGATTTTGCTGGGTTGGCCTTAAACGCACTCTACGACCGGCCTCACCCCCCATATAGTAACTCCATCCCACGTTATGAATGAGGACATACACCAATCCTCAGGGAGCCACAGATGGTCATTTAATTAAGACCAGTATCAGAACAAAAAAATATTAATATGCAATACATAATAAAACTGAATAACAATGATAACTAGAAGTATTTCGTCGCTGTGCGGTCCGAGAACGGCATCCCGTATTCTTTTTCCCCGGTCCCCTGTGACTCGATGCAATAGTGCAGCGTGTGGCATAAGCTGATAATGAAGTCAAATACCGGCGCTGAATATCTGAAGGGGAACAGAAAAGGCATTCACAAGTCATCATATGGAAATTAATGTCCAAACTGCTTCAATAAAAATGGTAAATTAGGATATAGACTGCCTAAATCTTAGTGAAACATTTCTAAGAAACTAATATCCTAAAATGCCCAAGTACATTAAGCTTAAAACCGCTTAAACGTTAGTTTCAACTTATCAGCATTGAAGGGTTGAAGCTTATCAGATATGGCACTCAGAAATCATCGCATAATAAGCCGTATTTTAATTTTACTTCTCCCCCCTAAAAAAAAGTGTTAGTACAGTTTCCACACCATAAAATGTAAAATTTTTATAAAAGTCCAAAAAGTGTTACAGAATGGCTCTTGAGCCAAAAATCATAAAATTATGAAGACTGAAAGAACCTTAAAGAATTTAATTATTTGGTTAATTAATAAGAGAAAGGGAGAAGTCAAAGCTACACAAGATCATAAATTGATAAAGGAAGTTAAAGAGCTATGAACCATCAACAGGGAAAACATGAACTAAAAGTTGTAACAAAACAAAACTGTGCAGAAAGTTTATTACTGTTATCAGATCAAGGTGATTTACGTTATAATATCGGACCTAAAGGTTGTCAAACGTTTTTCTCATAAGTGAGGATTGTGTGTGTTATAACCATATAAAATTTAAATTATACGAACAATTAGACCCGAAAGACAACACAATGTTATTGCCGTATTAGCGTATGATTTACAAGATACATAATCACTTTCTCCCACACACACGTGCACAC
This sequence comes from Cherax quadricarinatus, assembly GCF_038502225.1. Classification (NCBI taxonomy): domain Eukaryota; kingdom Metazoa; phylum Arthropoda; class Malacostraca; order Decapoda; family Parastacidae; genus Cherax; species Cherax quadricarinatus. The sequence goes on along the minus strand of NC_091350.1, from coordinate 16,843,838 downwards.
ATGTTATGTGTGCACATGAATAATTCAGAGGGTGGCGACGCTTGCACTTTCATGAGAAAAAATGCCACCCCCTTGAAGAGTAATTTTAAACAACAACAAAAAGAAGTACATAAGAAAATGAATTCATAACAATAAAAGACCGAGGCCAAAAGCCTCAGTACAGAGACTGCAGCTCTTGTAATTCTTTTTCCTTGTATTCTTATATTCATGATAGAGAGAATTTTCAATTTGTTCTCACAGGAATGTAAGGAAACAAAAATAAATGTTATCTGGCAACCGAGATAATACTGAAAGTTGAGTAAAAATGTTATCTGAGGCAGCAGCAGGACCTGTCACAATGCTGCAGACTCGGGAATTCTTGATTTTAATTCTTTACTGTCCATGGTACAGAGGTAAGCAGATCCTGTGACGTATACTACCTAACTTATAATGTCACATTTATAAGTATGTATTGTATTTAGTACAGATATAACATAAGGTACTAATATACAGTTGATATAATTTAATTTAAAACAATCACAAACTAATAAAAACATTATACATAAAAATATACAGTTGTCACAATTTAAATATAAAAAATCACATACTAACAAAAACGTATGTGTAGCAAAAAACATTTAATCCTAAAAGCGATCCAATGATCCGTAACAGAGATAATCTTGTAATATATATCAGTACAAAATATACATCAGTATATAATAAAACATAGGAGTGACGTACACTCCTCAGAGTTCACGGTATCAGACGTTAAGCTTCACTGTCCTAGAAAACAAAACAGCGTGTGTAACATTTAAGTAATTATATACCAGAAAATCATACCCTGCCTAACTGCCAAAATCTGTTTGTGTGTTAAGAAATACAAACCGTTAGGTAAATCATTTTCCTACCTCCCCCCCCCCCAAAAAAAAAAAGGCATGCGAAACGCTCGTAAACTTTCAGTTTTTATAAAGAAATGCTACTTTAAACCTATCTCACGACACCATGCACACTCTGGAGTTTAAAGTTGTGAAATTTATAGATATAAAGCAGATTCATAATAGGATATTAGAAACAATCCATGGAAGCAGTAGCGCCTCCATGGATTGTTCCATGGATGTGACACTAAAACGATTTTTTTTTTTTACTTCCTCGAAGGTTATCGTTTATAACCTGAGAACGCCTCATCATATCAGTTTCAGATTTTCACTGGTTACGTATAAGATTGATGATCCGCCATTGGAGCTTTTGGTCATCCGACTGAGGCCTTCCGCTGGCTTACCGGTCTACCCCTTTAAAAATTATGATCATAGTTATAACCATTTATACAGGATAGCTCACTTTACTATTGAGCTGCATGAGCCCCAATTTGCCAATTTTATTAAATAAATCGGTATACTTTTCTTTTTTTTGCTCTAATCGGAGAATGTCTTTTTTGATCGGCATTGATCTCTCAAAGCCAATGTGCAAGATTTTAATTAATCTTGCCCTTTTTAAATAACAATTTCTCATTTTTTTGCAGAAACTGTGAACCCTGGAATATCATTTTTACGCAATATTTTATGAATGTTTTTTCCTCATTGATTTCACTCCTTCAATGTTAACTTATCGTACATAGAAAAAGTGCTGGATTGATATTTGATTGTTCAAAATTCCAAGCTGCTAAATTTAATTTAATTTCGATCTCTAAGATTTGCAACCCTGCTAGCTCTGGTAGATTTGCACTTATTTTTTAAAACAATGCATTTTCTTACAGATTTATAAATAATTTAAAAATAGACTAACTGATAAATTAACAACGTTTTATGACATTTTGAAATTTTACAAGTATGAAAAATTTAAAGCAGATACCCATTAGAAATGGTAGAGAATATTTTGTGGGAATGGCTCTTTGGCAGAGCTGGCCACCGACCTAGTGTTGGAGTCTTGACTACATTATTATTATAATCAAAAAGAAGCGCTAAAGTCTTGACTACAGCTCACTGGTTTTATTACTGTATCACGAATTTTATTTATTTACCGTATACTTGTATTGATAGTTAACGTGCTTCACGGTCGTAAGTTTATGGAAGAAGTATTTATGCATAGTCTATTGTGTTACTACATAAATAAATTTACTATTACACAGGGTTAAGTTCCAGTTACAGTTCTCAGACCTTTTAAGAAAGTTAATTAAGCTACCAATTCTGGAATTCTCGAGTGTCTTGAGGCACATGCACAGTGTAGGTACAGTGTGATACTGCATAAATGTGATCAGTGTACGACTGGGTTGAGTTCCAATTCCTCATATGTGTTCAACTACAACTCCTGGACCTTCTGAGAGTATTAAGCTTCACCTGCCAAAGGTCTTGAAAGTGTTGAAATAATGCTCCAGAGCCTCTTCAGAGTGTTTATCTCGAGCTCCTTGGTCTCTTCGGCCAATTCTTCCCTCTACTCTATGCTAGTTTTAGGAATGGCTTGTCATTGGTTTCAGCCCCAAATGTTCCTTGAGTTTTTTACAGTCGTATAGTTACGATTTCGCCAGTCAATAATCAGACGAAATTAAACGATACAGTTAAAATACAGTGATATGAGATTTCTACTTACTAACTTCAATATAGTTTTGATTTTGGGTACGTAGTATTATTTTAAAGCAGGTAAATTAATGTGGTCAAATACATGCATGGTGGGAACTCACGTGTCATTACTTAAAGAGTTTGTGCTAGTGACTGGTAAGCACATACACATACAATTACAAGTTTGTGAGACACGAAGTCATTTACTCACCTATTTAAGAATGTAGACGTATACTTTCGCGCTGAATAAATGCTGCCTAGTATTAGTACGTAAAGAAAAACTTCTTCCTAAGAAAAATTTCCCTTTTAGTAGATAGGCGAACCGATACCCTTCCCTACCATAATCTACTTTCATTTGCTTTACTATACATCTTAAAAACATTGCTTAAGTTTTATGGTGTTACACTTTATATTCTGAATATGTACGTAAAAATGAAGAAATGCACCACACACAATTTAAGACAAAAAGCTACAAAAACAATAGTCTTGTGGGTCACAAAATTTTATTAGGTGATTGTCTACCTTCTTTATACAGTATTGCTAGTATATATTATATATTTTATATTTTATTATATATATATATATATATATATATATATATATATATATATATATATTATTTTTGTTTTATTATCACACTGGCCGATTCCCACCAAGGCAGGGTGGCCCGAAAAAGAAAAACTTTCACCATCATTCACTCCATCACTGTCTTGCCAGAAGGGTGCTTTACACTACAGTTTTTAAACTGCAACATTAACACCCCTCCTTCAGAGTGCAGGCACTGTACTTCCCATCTCCAGGACTCAAGTCCGGCCTGCCGGTTTCCCTGAATCCCTTCATAAATGTTACTTTGCTCACACTCCAACAGCACGTCAAGTATTAAAAACCATTTGTCTCCATTCACTCCTATCAAACACGCTCATGCATGCCTCCTGGAAGTCCAAGGCACACAAAACCTCCTTTACCCCCTCCCTCCAACCTTTCCTAGAAGTCCAAGCCCCTCGCACACAAAACCTCCTTATATATATATATATATATATAGCCTTCTCCTCGCTGCAACATATATATATATATATATATATAAGGACAAAGTTCTTTGTCTCCACAGACTCCTAAGTGCACCACTCACTCTTTTTCCCTCATCAATTCTATGATTCACCTCATCTTTCATAGACCCATCCGCTGACACGTCCACTCCCAAATATCTGAATACGTTCACCTCCTCCATACTCTCTCCCTCCAATCTGATATTCAATCTTTCATCACCTAATCTTTTTGTTATCCTCATAACCTTACTCTTTCCTGTATTCACCTTTAATTTTCTTCTTTTGCACACCCTACCAAATTCATCCACCAATCTCTGCAACTTCTCTTCAGAATCTCCCAAGAGCACAGTGTCATCAGCAAAGAGCAGCTGTGACAACTCCCACTTTGTGTGTGATTCTTTATCTTTTAACTCCACGCCTCTTGCCAAGACCCTCGCATTTACTTCTCTTACAACCCCATCTATAAATATATTAAACAACCACGGTGACATCACACATCCTTGTCTAAGGCCTACTTTTACTGGGAAAAAATTTCCCTCTTTCCTACATACTCTAACTTGAGCCTCACTATCCTCGTAAAAACTCTTCACTGCTTTCAGTAACCTACCTCCTACACCATACACTTGCAACATCTGCCACATTGCCCCCCTATCCACCCTGTCATACGCCTTTTCCAAATCCATAAATGCCACAAAGACCTCTTTAGCCTTATCTAAATACTGTTCACTTATATGTTTCACTGTAAACACCTGGTCCACACACCCCCTACCTTTCCTAAAGCCTCCTTGTTCATCTGCTATCCTATTCTCCGTCTTACTCTTAATTCTTTCAATTATAACTCTACCATACACTTTACCAGGTACACTCAACAGACTTATCCCCCTATAATTTTTGCACTCTCTTTTATCCCCTTTGCCTTTATACAAAGGAACTATGCATGCTCTCTGCCAATCCCTAGGTACCTTACCCTCTTCCATACATTTATTGCTAGTATATATATATATATATATATATATATATATATATATATGTGTGTGTGTGTGTGTGTGTGTGTGTGTGTGTGTGTGTGTGTGTGTGTGTGTGTGTGTGTGTACACTCAATAAGACGTATTGAATAATTTCAGTTATTCTATATAAATTTTATATTAATTTATTTATAAGTACATTTGCTCTGACAAAAAATAAGCCAGCCTTAAATTTTCAGTAAGGTTATTACAGCTCATTCGCAGATTTGTAATTATATTAACCGTAAGTAGTAATTTACATATACATAAAAATAACATACACTCGTATATAAATAAGCTATGTACTTATAGTAATATCAGCGCAATTTTCAAATATTCAATTAGCTGTGCTTCACAGAATACTTATTCAAAACCTAAAAAATGTTTACGAAGAAATCACTAAAATTGTGTAAAACAGCCGAAGGTCTCCGAATCTATTGTAACAAAGGTATACTGATGACGTGCTCTGCATTTTCACCATTTGTAGGACTCCTCGAAGCTGGCTGCTGCACGTACTGTATTGAATACGGGTATTAAGCAGTGTAGCTAAACATGTATAGTTCCACACTATTTGCTTATCATCTGTCAAGGTTAGCACAACTACTACATCTGGACATTTTTCGGCAGCAAATGGATATGCATAATTGGCAGAAGCATTTCTCTAAAAAAAAATTGCAGTAGCAGTTAGTGACCTTTGTTAATCTTACCATTACAGCAGGTGGCTTATTAATTATATATATATATATATATATATATATATATATAAGAACATAAGAGAGAAGGAACACTGCAGCAGGCCTACTGGCCCATGCGGGGCAGGTCTATGTCAACTCCCGGCTTAAACCAATGGCCCACCCAGTCAGGTTACCTCCACTTATTAAAATGGTATAAAATACCGACAGGTTGTTAGGTAAGACACATATGCAACAGTTAGGTATCTTTATTTCGAAACGTTACGCCTACACAGTAGACTTCTTCAGTTGAGTACAGAAAAGTTGACAGAAGAGACGTGAAGACGATGTAATCAGTCCATCACCCTTGAAATTTTGAGGTGGTCAGTCCCTCAGTCTGGAGAAGAGTATTGTTCCATAGTCTGAAACAATATGGAGCTGAAGTGACAGGATGGAGCCTTATGTACCGCCTTATGTCACTGCAACACCTCCACTTAATTAAGGAAGGAGCACGGCACCAGACCTAGCAGCACCAGCTAGTCAGGTCCAACTCACACCCACCCACACCCACTCACGTATTTATCTAACCTATTTTTAAAACTACACAATGTCTTAGCTTCCATAACTGTACTCGGGAGTTTGTTCCATTCATCCACAACTCTATTACTAAACCGGTGCTTTCCTATATCCCTACTGAATCTGAATTTTTCCAGCTTAAAACCATTGCTGCGAGTCCTGTCTAAGTTAGATATTTTTAGCACGCTATTTACATCCCCTTTATTCATCCCTGTTTTCCATTTATACACCTCAATCATATCCCCCCTAATTCTACGCCTTTCTAGAAACTGCAGATTCAAGGCCCTCAGCCTATCCTCATAGGGAAGATTTCTGATACATGGGATCAACTTTGTTATCCTCTTCTATACGTTTTCCGGTGCATTTATATCCATTCTGTAATACGGTGACCAAAACTGTGCAGCATAATCTAAATGAGACCTAACCAACGATATACAGAGTTGAAGAACAACCTGAGGATTTCTATTATTTATGCTTCTTGATATAAAGCCAAGGATTCTGTTAGCTTTATTGTGAATGCTTATGCACTGTTATCTTGGTTTCATGTTACTGCTAACCAGAACTCCTAAATCCTTTTCGCAATCAGTAATATTAAGGTCTACATTATTTAGTTTATATGTGGCATGGTTATTATCCTTTCCAACACTTAGAACTTTGCATTTGTCTATATTAAACTGCATCTGCCACTTCTCCGACCATTGCATCAGTCTATTCAAATCATTCTGGAGTGCTCTAATGTCCTCATTAGAATGAATTGGACGGCCTATTTTGGTGTCATCAGAAAATTTGCTTATGTCGCTATTTATTCTCTCATCTATGTCGTTTATGTAAATTGTGAACAACAAGGGGGCCCAACACTGACCCCTGTGGAACACCGCTTGTAACGTGCCCCCATTCTGATTTCTCCCCACTTATGAAAACTCTCTGCTGTCTATTTTTCAACCATGCCTCTACCCATGAAAAAATTTCTCCTATTCCGTGTGCCTAAAGTTTCCTCAATAGCCTCTGATGTGGAACTCTATCGAAAGCCTTACTGAAGTCCATATACACAATATCATATTTAATACCATAATCTACCTCATCATCCAACATATCTTTTAGATGAATAAGGTTGGCTCTCCCTTGTTGATTTGTAAAAAGTATTTCTGGGAATTTTAAAGGATTTACCAATTAAGTTTCATGGGTATTTTAGATCATTAGCTATTTCATAAATGGATCGAGTCATGGCTCACCAACAGGAAGCAGTGTGTGCATAAATGGGGTTAAATCTCAGTGGGGATCTGTAACAAGTGGCGTTCCACGTGGATCAGTTTTAGATCCATTGTTGTTTATAATATATATAAATGACCTTGACGAGGGAATTACTAATGATATGAGCAGATTCGCTGATGACACAAAGATAGGTAGGATAATCGATTCAGACGTAGATGTCACGGAACTTCAGGAGGATTTAGACAAACTCGGTTTGTGGTCAGAAAAGTGGCAGATGCAGTTCAGTATAGATAAATGCAAAGTTCGTAACCCTATCACTTACCAGCTTAATAATGTTGAACTCAGCCGTACAGAATGCGAAAAGGACTTGGGGGTTATGGTAAGCAGCAACCTTAAACCAAGACAGCAATGCTTAAGCATACGTAATAAGGCAACTAGATTACTGGGATTTATATCATGAAGTGTAAACAACAGAAGTTCAGAGGTTATACTACAACTTTATACATTGTATTAATATTGGTAGAATCATCGACAATATGTTAAGTAAAAGGACACAAATGCAACTAAAGTGACATTCAAGCTCCTGGAGAGCGAAACGTTGCCATAATAAAATGTCACATTAGCTGCATTTGTCTCCTTTTACTTAACAACTTTATACATCATTAGGAAGGCCTCACCTAGATTACGCAGTTCAGTTCTGGTCTCCATATTATAGAATGTATATAAATTCATTAGAAAACATTCAGCGAAGAATGATAAAATAAATATATAGCATAAGAAATCTTCCGTATGAAGAAAGACTGAAGTCCCTTAAATTACATTCATTAGTAAGACGAAGAGTGAGGGGAAACATGATCGAAGTGTATAAGTGGAAGATAGGTATTACTAAAGGGAATATAAATAAAGTCTTAAGAATCTCCCTCCACGAGATAACCCGCAGCAATGGATTCAAATTAGATATAGTTCTAGTCATGGCATTATGCCGGGTGAGCACCCTGACATAATGCCGTAACGAAAATCAAAGGCCTACCATACGGGAGGGGGGTCTTGTTTTGTCAGTGCATTATGCCGGGTAGCAGCCGTTAGCATGATGTCACGGCCTGACGCCACACTCCTCAGTGACTCCTCGGTGTTAACGTGGTTGCCGTGGCGAGAGAAGTGTTGCACGTTTCTCTCTCGTCTACCCCATCTTTTGTCCGGTGTTCCCTTTGGTATTGGGGCTATACATGTTTGATTATGGGTAAAAGGAAGTCTTAACACCTGAAACTATAGCTCAAATCATAGGGCTTCATAAAGCTGGGCAACAAACAAAAGAAATAGTGGAGAATGTTGGTGTGTGTGAGCGTTCAGTGAGGAACTCGTGCAACGTTTCAAGGCTGGTGGAGGTGTCGAGTTACCGTCTGCCAAACCTCGGCCTGGCCCCTTGAAGAAGACATCTATTTATACCTTAACTGTGTTAAAGAAGCAGATAGAGAGTACATCTAGGATAACTGCTAGAGAATTGAAAGAAAAGAACTCACATCTCTCAGAGGTGTATGTAAGAACTGTTAACAGACGTGTGTGCCAGAACTGGGCTACAGTAGTCACCATCAGGTTAAGAAACCGATCCTCTCCAAGCCACAGAAGAAACGTAGGCTGCGTTATGTGAAGAAATATCTTCACTGGGATCCTCAACAGTGGTCTGAATACTTTGGAGTGATGAAGCAGCCTTCACCGTCGCCTGTAACTGTGGGGGACATGTGCACCGGCCCAGAGGTAGTGACCCACTAGACCCACGCTACACCTGTGGGACCACCAAGCATCCAGGTGTTTCAGTGCTCAGTGTTGAACTCACTGTGCTTCCCATAAACCAGTATATGAACCAGTATAATTACCTGGAGTTATTGTGTGACAATTTACCTGAGGCGTTTGACAAGTGTGGGGCTACGGTTTTTATGCTGGACGGTGCACCGTGCCATACCGCCAAATCTGTAATTCAGTGGCTTAAGGACTATGAAGTGAGGTTCTTTAATGACTGGCCAGGCAATTCCCCAGACCTAAACCCTAGTGAGAACCTCTGGTCACTAGTGAAACGAAGTTTACTGGGCAAGGATATCAGTTCCATCCCACGGCTGGAGGCTGCTCTACATTAGGCATGGAATAATATACCTCACCAAACACTCAAGAATTTGTGAGTCTTCATACATAGCTGAGGAACGTGATTAAGCGTAAAGGACACAGCATCAAGTATTAAAACCTCAGTAAGTGTGCAAATATATATATTATAATCTTTCATGGTATGTGCTTGTGTTTTGGTATGTGTGGGGGGGAAGGGGCGGCATAATGTCATGACTAGCACTGTAAGTTTAGATATAGAAAGGATATAGGAAAGTATTGGTTTGGAAATAGGGTAGTTGATGAGTGAAACAGTCTGCCTAGCAGGGTTATTGAAGCTAAAACCTTGGGTAGTTTCAAGTTCAGGTTGGATAAATACATGAATGAGAGGGGTTGGATTTGAGTGGGACTTCCACATGAGTAAATAGATTTGACAGAGCATATTGTTAGGGTAGCACAAAGTGGGTTGGGCAAATGTTCTGTTAGTGGACTGGTTTTGTAAAGGAGCTGCCAAGTGTGGGCCAACAGGCCTACTGCAATGTTCCTCTTTTCTTATGTGTTTCACAGAGGCGGGTGTTGTCACGCGACTGTGATGTGTAGTCTTGTTGTTGTGATGCGAATGTGAGGTGTAGTCTTGCCCCTTTATATGCTTTTCTGTTGATGTTTTGTCTCTTACAGTCCCTTGATAATGTGAGAAGTCACGAAAGCGCTAGGAATTTCACTATTTTTTCACAGTGGTTGTTCTGTATATTGTGATATCACCTGTTTACTGTGATTTTATTGCATATAATATATATATATATATATATATATATATATATATATATATATATATATATATATATATATATATATATATATATATATATATATATATATATATATATATATATATATGCAATCGCAGATGGGCGATCTTAACTATGCAGGACAAGCCACAGAGGGGGTGAAAATCTTTAGCTCAAGTACTTTCACACTTCTCAGTGCATCATCAGGAGCTGTGCAATGTTGCAAGGGAGGGAGGTCTCAGAGTAGCATAGGTGTCAACGTCCACGGTTACCCGGTGTGGCATGCAAAGAGTACGTAACCTTTATTCGGTGCATGTACACACCCTCATTTACAGGCTATCTCCCCCAACCAGCAAACCAAGTAACTAAGAGTTGACGATGGGGCCCCGTCGTTCAATTAGTGACCAGGTTCCAACCAATAATAAGATGGTTTTGACAATTGCAGAGGTTATGTGGGTACCACTCTCCTGTCTGCCCTTGTCATCCCCATTCTCAAGCTGGTTGAAGCACGGTCTGCTCTCTTGTGGCTTCTATTTCTGCCTTGCTTACCGTGGAGTGCACTAATACCTATCACTGTACGGAGTGTATATAGTGTACATATTGCTGTTCTAAATTGGTGAAGGATAATATAAGTCAAAACTTTTCTACTGTGTTTATTTTGCTCCCTTTACACCCAGGATAACAGGCCATTTGGACTCCTGGGTTGTAATATGGGGGCCTGTCCAGGAGCTGAGCTGGACTTAGAGAAAGAGTTGAGCCTAGGGTGAAGCTGGTAGCAGGAACATTGTGCAGCTTGCTGTCTGGCATTGCATTAGCTTTGCCAACGCTTTACAAATTTTGTGTGTCAGTTACTTCGCTATGGTCAGCCTTGCTATTGTGTGATCATTCAACAGCTCACTACTAGCTTGTTCGGTGTGCTCGCTTCGCTACGGTCAATCTTGTAGAACAGTGTGTAGCTGGCTGTCTGGCACTGCTTTACAAATTTTGTGTCAGTTGCTACTAGCCTGTTCGGTGTGGAGAAATTTGCAGTCAGCTTTGCTATTGCGTATCCACCTTGTATGCATATTCTGCAATCGTACTGTGCATAGCTAAGCATGTTCTGCAAATTAACGTGTTACGTTGGGATATTCTGCAATCGTACTGTGCATAGCGAATAACTTATGCCACCTAGACGAGTCAGACGTCTGGTGTCGGCATATACTTTGCATAACCTACCTAAATTGTCCCTACAGTGTTGTTGGAAAATTGCTCGTTCCATTGGCATTAAATACAAACGCACTCACAGCTGCGCAACTGCGTTCACTGATTGCTGACAAACTTCGAGAAGAAGAGATGGCACATCAGACTCCTCCCTCTACGGGAGCTAGGGCAAAAACTATGTTCTCGCAGGAGGAAGATGATACATCAACGGAGCAAAATAGTCAGTATAGTGCAGCGGTGTTGGCACTTGAGCTGGCAAAAATCAATCTTGAGCAGACTAGGGAACAGAGAGCACGAGGTGAATCAGCGGTGTTGGCACTTGAGCTGGCAAAAATCAATCTTGAGCAGACTAGGGAACAGAGAGCATTCGCAAGAGAAGAATTTGATTTTAGTTTGCAGAAAGCAGTACAGCTTGTTCCCCGCTTCAATGAGGCCGAACCAGAACAATTTTTCGAAAGCTTCGAAAATCAGGCTCGAGTCTTGAGGTGGCCGGAACAGCATTGGGCATCGTTGGTTCATACAGCATTGTTGGTAAGGCACAGGAATTTACGTCAGTATTAAATGACGCTGAATTTTCCGATCATCAAGTAGTGAAAACCACAGTTTTGGGAGCATATACATGTATCCCAGCTAAGTATCGTAAGCTTTTTAAGCTGGGCAGATGACAGCTTGGTCAATCCCTAGTGGACTTTGTGCGTCAACAGACCAAAGCTTTTACCAGCTGGTATAAAGCAAGTGGTGTCGTCACCTTCGAAAATCTGGTGCAGCTTATTCTGATTGACAACCTGCTGGAGTCTGTGAGACCAGAGGTTCGAGTCTTTCTGCAGGATCGTGACTTAACCACTGCATTGGAAGCAGCCAGGTTGGCTGATACCTTCGAAACTAACCGCTCCTTGTCCGAGTGGTCCCGTCTCTTTTTTCAACAGCCTGGCATGAGCAGAGATCGTCAACCTTGGAGAATGAAGTGCCAGCCGGAGGGAGAACGTCTACGTCAGCCAACTAAGTCACCTGGTGAGCCACGCTTCTCAACTTATGGTCCACCTGCTGAGAGACAAACTACTCAACATGGTGCATCTCGACAACAATATCCAGAGACACACCAGCCAGAGCGACAGCAGTTGCAACGTAAGCAGGGAGTAAAGGGCAAGCCTGTCGTCTGCTTCCTCTGTAACAAGGTAGGTCATTTCCGTCCCAACTGCCCCCACAAACCCCAACCCATCAGGAAAATCTCTAATATCCCTAGTAACATGTCCCCGAGAGAAGTAGAAAAAGGGATGGCCCCTTATATATATATATATATATATATATATATATATATATATATATATATATATATATATATATATATATATATATATATATATAGTATGTTTTATTTAAAGACAAAATACATTGGCCAAACATTCACAAAAATACAACAGAAAGTAAAACAACATAGGTAACTCAGAGCTACATCTCGAATACTTCGTCCAGCTCCCCTGCGGTGGGCTGCATGCCCAGAATGCTGCAGGCATTTCCTCTCTGGATCGCAACACTGAGTCTCTGAAAGAGGAAGCTGGTCGCCCTGTGGTCCTTGGTTTCTATGATGAGCTTTTCACCCAGCTCTTTGAGGAACTTTAGAGCACACTTGCCCCATGCTCCAAGGGTCTCCAACCCTATTGGAATGAAGTTATAGCAAGGGGGAAGGTCTTCATATTTTCGGATCTTCTGGGTCTCCCTGTGGCTGGCAGCTCCACCCCCTTCCACTACGGAGTATGGCAAGTAGGTGTCTGCCAATGTGGCAGCACAGGTGTAGTCCCAGGCAATCTGCTTTCCATCCTTCCAGGGTAGCATAGTGGCTCCATCAGGACGTTTTTGACTTCCATCAGACCTCTGTACTTGGGGTTCCCGTTGAGCTGGGCAATGGGCTGTGGCGAGGCTTCTCTTTATTATGTCATTGATCTCATGTCTGGCATACTTCCCTTCTGCTGTGTGGCACACGAGACCATGAAGTCCAAATTGATCAGCTGTCGCCCTGCTGCAAATACACCTATGTTCGGTGAGGATGGGGGCGGCTAGGCGAAGAGCAACACCAATCCGAATGGCCTGTGGGTCGAGACGGGTGCCCAGGGAGGAATTGGGAACAGCTAACAGGAAATCTCCTGAGTGTGGTGCCTTCACTGCCAGGAGACGAGCTTTCTTTCCTGAAGCATTGGAGAGCATTGTGTTGGCGATTTTTTCCATGATCTGTTTGTCCCAGTGGGACTGTTTGTGCTGTTTGGGAGGAGCTGGTCTACTGGAGGAGTCTGTAAGGGTGTCCCACCGAATCGCTGCTTCAGTAAACCTGGGGTCTTGAGCTCCTACCAAGTCTCTCAAGCGTTCGGGCACTATCTTCTTGACTAATGCACTGGAAACCAAACACGAAGACAGAAAAGCAGGTAAAGCAACATGCGTTGCTTTACGCACCCCTATACCTCCCAGTCGCACTGGGAGGGTTGCCTGATCCCATTGTTCATCCTCTAGTGACAGGTTCAGTGCCTTCTTAAAAGTTGATCTCAGGTGTGCGTCATATTCATCGAGTGTTGGGTTGTCAAAAGAGGGTGCACACCTCAAGAAGTGAGTCTTGGCATAGTAAGACACCTTGTGAGGAGATACAGAGCATCATGGGCATCAAGATCGCTTATTCTCTCCTCCATTCTCATCAGGTCATTCAATTTGTCCCTGAGGACAGTATCGATGGCCTGGTGACCCAGCGGTGCCCCCAAGAGGGTACTGTTGGATGGAGTTGTAGTTGAGACTTCTGGGAGGATTCTTCGCACAGCATTGATTATTTCCTGGTTCGCTGTGATGATTTCACACTTGGAGGGATTGAGGATGAGTCCCAAGTCTTCTCCCTGTGTTTTCACCAGTTGTAGGTCCCCCACGAGGGACTCTTCAATGCCTGCCAGAGTGCCATCATCCAGGTACCAGATATTGAGCTCACTGCGTAGGCTGAAAGTTAGTTCTCTTACTGCCAAGCAGAAGAGAAGTGGAGCGAGTGGGTCACCCTGCTGAACACCCTCTGATGATTGAATTTCATGTTCTCCAAACAAAAGAATTGAGGGTTTGCTGTAGCCGGCTGAAATGAAGGGAAAGAGACTGGGGAACTGAACCCGAACAGCTGGCAAAACAGCATCTCTCTTCACCATATTAAAGGCATTTCTAAAATCAAGTTTGACTATGGCCATGTCTTCTGGTAGGTCCCTGATGTAGGCCCTTGCCGCATGAGCTGCAGCTTCACTGCCTTGAGAGACCCCAAAGCCCAGTTGGCGTGGCTGGAGTAAAGTGGCAGCTTCTAGGCGAATGTTTCTCACTGCTGTTTTGGCAACGAGATGGCGAACAGTGTTTCCAACTGCAATGAGTGATTTCCCCATCCCTCTTCTTCAAAGCACATAGTGAGGCTCCAAAAAAGAAAGGTTTAATTTCTTCTGGGATTCGCCCAGCCAGGCAATTGTTGACGAAAGTTGTTAACTCAGTGAGAAGAATTGATGAAGATTCACCGAGTACTGGATTTACCATCTCTTTGAGGTGCTGAGGTCGAATTCCAGTGTAACCTCCTGCAGATCCTGCTGGAAATGACACAATCGCCTTATAGACTTCCGATTCTGGCAAAATTAATTGTTCAGTGATGGGGTCTTCCTCAGGGTTGTCGTTGATGGCTATGGTGTCCCTGGTTGGATGCTTGTCTCTTAGTGCTTGGGCCGTGGTCTCATCCTTGGGGGCTACAGTGTCGTCACTTGTAATTATTCTTATTGCTCCCACTGTGTTACCTTCTTCAATTTTTTTGCTAACCTGTGCGCAAATTTTCTCGTTTTCAGTGGGACTTTTCTTGGGTCTACCTCTTTGATTCCTGCGATGATGGGGCAGAGGGACACAGTTATCCGTTCTTGGGTAGTTGCGCACTGCCTTGATAACTGACGTGGTTAGCAGTTTGCCTCGTCTTTCAGGAACTGCAAGACAGACATTGCCGAACAAGAGTAGGTTGCGCCATGCTTGGATGGTGCCTCGGGCTTCTAAGTTGGTGGAGCCTCCATTCACCCGCTTAAGAAGGTCTGTGAATTTCCCTGCTGCATATGGGCGAGCCGCTTTAGGGATGTGGGATAGTGTACTGCTACCAATGGACTGCACACCCATTGTGTGCACGAATGCGGCCGTCCCTGCTGCGTGCTCGAAACTCTCCACACACCTGACATGTGTCTCTTCTTTCATTGTTGGGTGCATTGTTTCCCTGGCTTCATCGTCTGCCATACCTCAAACTGTGTTGTAAACCCAGGCTGAAGGGAAAATGGCGCATGGCACATACCGCATGTGGTTCATGGTGGTGGTGGGGGGGGGAGGAGAGAGGTGTCCAGTCCTTGTGGTGGGCGGTGGAAGAAAGGGAGGAGTGGAAGATGTGTGCTGAGGCGGAGTAGGGCACTCACTCACTCCCAGGACAAGTCACTATACACCATGATGCTCAGTTCACATGTTACTATACACCACAATGCTCTGTGCACAGCCCCCACTATCAACGACACACCGCTATACACTTCACATGCTATGAGCATACCATGCACATACTTTGCACTGTACACTATAGACTATATACACTATACACACGGTGAACAAACACTCCATTGTTGTAATACGAGCACACGGTGTATGCGCGCCTGTTTGGGGAAGGGAGGGGACAGTTTTACCCCTCAACCTTCGCCTCCTCCTCCTCCATGAGGCCTCCCCTCACCGACCTCTCCTACCCATAGGTGACCGTTATGTTCCCTCACTGAATTCACATACACAGAACTTTTCTTGATTCTGACGGAATAGACGAAATGTGGAGTCTTCTGGCCCTTTCCAACACGACCAGCAGATATTCACACACCAGCCTGTTGATGATAATCCTGGTAGGTGTTCTTGATTGGACGATATTGTGCCAAAATCACAGAGCGGGATGCCCACAGCCTCTCTCTGGCAGAGGTGCTGAATATATATATATATATATATATATATATATATATATATATATATATATATATATATATATATATATATATATATATATATATATATATATATATAACACACGCAATAAAAACAAAGATAAAATTAACACAATAAAAGCAAGGAACATAAACACTCAACTCAAATACGCTCATACTAAGGTAAAATAACCACTATTATGCAAATAACCACATTAAGCTATAAATGTCATAAAACTCCGTAAAAAAATGTTGACCAGTCAATTAAAATATGTCAGACAGGAGTGGCTGCATATTTCAGGTGATGCAATGGTTCACCAGTTATACCTACAGTACTTCTAAGCTGAAATTATTTAGACCATAGTAAATGTGAATAGACAAATAAGTTGGTGTAGAACAGGGTAGATGTGATCCAACTACTAAGTTACTGCAGGTTTGGGTGTACAACTGGGTAGATGTGATCCAACATAACAGAATTTAGCTAAAATATAAATACATCAATTTAAGTTAGGTTAGGTGAGACTTCTAAGTTTGGCTTGATCCAAAATAAAACATTTTATACCACTGTCAATCAAAAAATACATCTATTTGTAAAAAAAACTTTTGGAAAAGACCAATTTTTAAGGGAATTCGGCCTATTCAGCAAGTTCGGCTTATTAGGCACCACACACACACGGGACGGGAAATCCTCTGTCACAAACCTACTGGAGTTCTATGACAGGGTGACAGCAGTAAGACAAGAGAGAGAGGGGTGGGTAGATTTCAATTTCTTTGACTGTAAGAAGGCGTTTGACACAGTTCCACACAAGAGATAAGTGCAAAAAGGTGGAGGACCAGGCAGGGATCACAGAGAAGGCATTACAATGGATCAGGGAATACCTGTCAGGAAGACAACAGCGAGTCATGGTACGCGGCGAGGTATCAGAGTGGGCGCCTGTAACGAGCGGGGTGCCACAGGGATTAGTTCTAGGACCGGTGCTGTTTCTGGTATTTGTGAACATGACGGAAGGAATAGACTCCGAAGTGCCCATGTTTGCGGATGATGTGAAGTTGAGAAGAATTCAATCGAACGAGGACTAGGCAGAACTACAGAGGGATCTAGACAGGCTACAAGTCTGGTCCAGCAACTGGCTCCTGGAGTTCAACTCCATCAAGTGCAAAGTCATGAAGATTGGGAAAGGGCAAAGAAGATCACAGACGGAGTACAATCTAGGGCGCCAGTTAAGTTTAATATGTTTATTATGCACCCCATACCCATCCTCTGGGCGGTAGTCAAAAGATTACAGAGGTACATAATGGGTCCAGGGACTGGGCCTCAAAGTTTTGATAGCTGAGCAAGTTACAGAGGTAATGAATTCACAATTTACAAAGGTAATGAACTCACAATTTACAAAGGTAATGAACTCCAGGTAGGTCTAGTCACAATCATGACAAGTTACAAAGGTATTTACAGATTACAGAGGTACACAATGGGTCCAGGGACCGGGCTCCAAAGTTTTGATAGGGGGCCAGAGACAACAAATCTCACTCAAGGAAAAGAATAACACCGGGCACATCTCCAAATAACTGCTGCAGCATACGGGGGCCTGGTAAACCTAAGAACAGTATTCCGACATCTAAATAAGGAGTCATTCAGGACCCTGTACACTGTGTACGTTAGGCCCATATTGGAGTATGCAGCGCCAGTTTGGAACCCTCACCTAGCCAAGCATGTGAGGAACCTAGGGAAAGTGCAAAGGTTTGCAACAAGACTAGTCCCGGAGCTAAGGGGTATGTCCTACGAGGAGAGGTTAAGGAAGATCGACTTGACGACACTGGAAGACAGGAGAGTTAGGGGGATATGATAACGACATATAAAATACTGAGAGGAATCGACAAGGTGGACAGAGACAAGATGTTCCATAGATGGGACACAGCAACTAGGGGTCAGAGTTGGAAGTTGAAGACTCAGATGAACCACAGGGATGCCATGAAGTATTTCTTCAGTCATAGAGTTGTCAGGAAGTGGAATAGTCTGAGTAGTGATGTAGTGGAGGCAGCATCTATACATAGCTTTAAGAAAAGGTATGATGAAAATATAAACACATATGCAGTAAAATGTGATCCTTTATTGACAACATTTCGCCCACACAGTGGGCTTTTTCAAGTCACAAACAGATCTACCTGGGGTGGAAGGTACGCGAGTATTTATAAACAGGTTCAGAATGCTGAGGTCAGGTGGAGAATGCTGCATCTGATGATATACCGAGTGGGGTTATAGTCTAAAATCTTGGGTAGCTAGGAAGGGAGATTGGATAATTATGTGAGTAGACCTTCTGTGGTGTTCCTCCATTCCTGTGTTCTTATGTGGGATAGCGATGAAGAAGTTTCTTGGCAAGTGGTTCAGCTATATTATAGAAGCCATTGTTCTGGTTGAATTGTTGGATATAGAGATAAGCGATGATTCCAGGATTCTTCGGTATTGAGTGTTGTCTTCTCTGGCGATAAGTCTTGAGTTTTCTGTAGTTTATTAAATGGTTGTGTGAATTACGGTGTTGTACACGGGTATTCCTTGGATCGTCAGACCTGCTTGCGTATTGGTGTTCTGAAATACGTGTTGGAGGTCTCTTGATGTTTCGCCCCCGTATAATTTGCTGCAGTCATTACAAGGGATTATGTATACCCCTGCAGAGGATGGAAGCTTGTCCTGTCTATTACTGGTAATGTCATTGATGGTCGTGGTTGTGGAGGTAAGATACTTGGAATGAGGTATTGGAAATGTTGGAAACGTGTTTGGCAATGATGTTGGTGGAGAGGACTATGTATCTCTTCTCGGCAGTGTCTTCTCTGGGTGTGTTGAAGATGTTTAATGCCCGTCGTCTGCAGTCTCTGATGAAGTGACGAGGATATTGAAGTTTGGAAAATACTTGTTCAATTATAGTGCATTCTTCCTCAAGGAGCTCATTGCTGCAGATTCTGAGTGCGCCCAGAAAAAATCCAATAATTACACCACGTTTAGTTTTGGTGTCGTGGTGAGAGTAGAAGTGGAGAAGATCGATTTGATTGGTGGGTTTTCGATAGACTTTAAAACGAAGTTCATGGTCAGCTTTGCAGAGATCAAGGAAAGGAAGAGGGTTGTCGACTTCAAGTGTGAACTGGATTGAGGGCTCGACCTGGTTGAGCTTGTCTTGGAGAGCTTGAACGTTGAAGCGTCTGGGAGTTATGAGGAGAATGTCGTCAACATAACGGAGCCAGGTGACAGACGACGGAATAATGGTGGAGAAACGCTCGACTTCCAGACGTTCCATGTATAGGTTCGCGTACCTTCCACCCCAGGTAGATCTGTTTATGACTTGAAAAAGCCCACTGTGTGGGCGAAACGCTGTCAATAAAGGATCACATTATACTGCATATGTGTTTATATTTCCATTGTGTCGGTATTTTTTGCCATTTATGTCCAAGAAGAGGTATGATAAAGCTCATGGAGCGGGAAGAGTGACCGAGTAGCGTCCAGTGAAGAGGCGGGGCTAGGAGCTGTGACTCGACCCCTGCAACCACAACTAGGCAAATACACACACAAATATATATATATATATATATATATATATATATATATATATATATATATAAGTGTATGAATGGTGTAATATATTACAACAATGGGAGTTTTTATTAGCAATTAACTGCAGCAGGAAAAAAGTACAAAAGCTGATAAATAAAGATGAGGGGTTCACACAGCAAAGAATAAATATACGACGAATTAAAAAAAAAGTCACAAAAATTAAAGTACGTTGTTGTTATTTCAAACCGCGAAATTATATCATTAAAAAAGTTTAATATAAATGAACATAAGCGATAGCGGGATAAAATTAAAGATACTTAATTTTAATTAATGAAACTCAGAAAAGTAAATAAGGGCCAACAGAGAAATCTCGATACTACGTAAAAACATGTAACCATAAGAACAATTAAAAAATAAAAGATTGGCAACATGTTGGCGACCATGTTGAAAATGAGAAAATAGTGGACACGCAGGAACTGGCAATAATGCTGCAGAAAATGCTCAAGGAAGACATGTGAGATGAAAGGTTAAAACAACACTTTAATACACTAAGGAATCCAAAAAACGGGCAGCAAAGATTTTACAGAATGTGAAGTACGCCGCTACAAAAATATTTTCTTGCTACTTGTGTGTGAGGAACCGGAATGACAGAAAGGTTCCAAGCCAGAGTAGAAATTAAAACAAAATTAGTTCTTCACATGAATTTAAAAAAATGTCATTATATAATTGGCCTCAAATGCAACATAGCAAGTGTGGTATATATGATAAAAAAAAGTACAACAAAAATAATGCAAGTTCGTACACAGAGAGATGAGCGTCATGGATGAAGGAATGAGTGTTCCTGAGTAGATAGCTAAAGTGATAACTGTGAAAATGCTGAAAAGAACAAAACAGACAAGAAATTAAATTACATTGTCTTAGAAATAACTACATGACAGCAAGTAGACGAACTAGATAGGAAAGAGATTACATTATTATAAGGTGGCTGGGGGGGGGGGTAAGTGAAGTGTCTGTGTGTGACGTGACAGCTGATGTTTGAAGTATTTATGGACGAACGAGTATGGAAAATAGTACACACACGGTAAGCCCAAGTGGGATGAAACAGAAATATAAAATAATATAGGGATGCTGTTCTGCATGAACGATACTGACTTAGTGAGTTAAAAAGAGTGTTTGAGGAATAGATGACAGTTGAGTGGAGGCTTCTGGGAAGCATGTGCACTTATGGTTTACTAACAAGGCTTAGAATATATTTATCATGTATTTTAATAAGAGCCATATCGATGTAAACAGAATACAAGGGGAGGATGCTCTTATGAAAATATTCAACGGTAAGAAGAGCGACATTTCCAGATACGGTAGAGGCTGCAGGAAGGCATAATTCAGACTATTCATTTTCAGGCACGAAGCATAAGAGCTCTTACGTAATTCCAGTATTCCAGTAGCAGCATGCATTTAAGTATTCGATGCTGAGTGCTTTAATGAGGTTGAAAATGTAAAGACAAGTGGAGCACAGAAGTGGTTGCAAAATGTAAATATGAAGGTTTAACGCTGCTTGGAAAAAAAGCTAAGAATACATGGAAAAATCAAAGGAAAAATAATATATAAGATTGAAGTGAAAGGTTTACAAAAAAACAAAAACAAAGTACAATAACGACAAAGGTAACTAAAGAAAATAAGAGTAAGAGTGATATCCAGAGAGAGAGAGAGAGAGAGAGAGAGAGAGAGAGAGAGAGAGAAATAGATCTCAAGGTATGGATAAAATCAGTCACTCCCAGGGTCCATTCAACATGAGTATTGGGTCAGTGCAAATGGATATAGAAACTTCACTCCATAAGAGGAGCAGATGTGCTGACTCACCACTTTCTAGCCCAACAGTTGGGCACCAAGACGGCTCCTCTTTCCAATTCTCGAGAAAATTTATAAAACTACATTGAGTAAAATTTTTTATAAAAAGATACAAAAATTACTTTTTTTATATAAAGTGGACACGCGTTAAAACTGCTTTAACTGAAAAAACTATAGCGACTAGAGTTCTCAGTATTTAAAAAAAAGGCAGTTTCAAAATTATGCTCTAAGAGAAAACTTTTCTTAATTTACTTCTCTTTCATAATTATTTTTTTCACATCTGGCATCACATACTTGTGTAGGGCATCTTTGTTTACGAGTATGCGCGTACGGGTACGCACGTGCGCGCGTGCCTCGTGCACGCCAGCGGGAGAGATCGATGCATATGCTTATTTTGAAGGAAACTAAGAATAATACTTCCTTTTTTTATTCAAGAACTATCCATGACATGCTGTTACGACTGTGATGTCGTAACTTAAATAAAATGTTCATGTCTCCTAAAAGCTGCTGACACTGTTGTCTAGGGGTTATAAAATTACTCTGAAAAAACAGTGAACCTCGGGCCAGCATGTACTCATACAAATTAAGCAGGAGTGCAAATGATTAACGTTGTATAAGGACACAAAAACTCACCTATACAAAAATATATATAATATAATATAATAATAACTTACATACAACTTACAATCTACGCCAAAAAACCACCACACTCCACTTCACATGAACTCACTAGCACACTGCTACTAATGAGTTAACCATAATAAATGAAGATTTATGAACAGGGAGGCTCCATGACACCCCCCCCCCTTTCTACAGGCTACATTGCCTACAGTGGAAACGTTAAATACTCTCCAAAATACAGGCCCCTGCATACTAGGGCTTTACAAATAAACATGAGAACACTTAAATATAAACACCTATGGTATACACTAAAAAACTGAACAAAATTACCTACTCAAACTACCGCCCAAACATGATGACTTTACCCCTGTCACCACCCAGCTCGTACTGAACTAAACATACCTCTCATCTGCTCCTGTCCTGGCCACTGACTAACAGGAACAAAACGCGTTCGCTTTCAGGGAATACACCTCCGCTTTCAGTATACTACACGGAAAACATATATGGAGCGTTATCTTGTATAAATATTTTTTTTACAGTACTCCGTAACAGATGCCATAATCGACAACACGTTTAACAAATTTCAAGCTAGTGAACTGCCTTAGAGATCATCTTCAGCTCGTAAACCCCAGGAATCACGACTCTGCCTGTGGTTGAAGACAGTTTACGAGAGGCATTAACAAGGCTTTGCACTACCAAGCTTCACCATTAAGTGCTTTCATCCAGGCATCACTGCACCTTCCAATCCTTACATATGTAAGCCTCTGCACGCCTTCCTTAATTATCCAGTTCAATTTCTTGAGTCTTCTTATACTGCAAATTCTTTGTACTTATCCTTAAAAACCAGTGTCTTCTCTGTATTTATAAATTTTCAAATTCTGTATTTATAAATTTTCTTCCTGGCCTGCTAGTGTACTCGCATATAATCTAGTGATACCAGTGAATAGCAGAATACAGTGTTGTAGTAGCAACTAACCAGTATTATAATGGTACTTAGTGGAGTGGAGTGACTTTCATTAGTTTCTTTTTTCTTGAAATACCAGACGTATACTGTGAATTTCATATAACCTGTAGTTACCAGCGGTCGCAATATACACAACGAGAAGCAATTATTACTACAGAAAAAGCGTCATTCCTCCAAAATTTGCACCAGTCAACTATAGTGATAATATAGCATTTATTGTGGTGGAGACGGAAAAAAAAATAGAAAAGCTAGATACAGCGATTGATAAACAAGGGTGGAGGTCGACCGTTCGTCATTGTAGGAGTGCCAGCAGTCACCGGCTCTTCAACACGCAAGTTATACTTTTGTATCAATCAAATCACATATTACTCGGGTAGATAATTTCCAGTAGATCCTTCATGTGTTAGCTCAAATCACCGACCAGTATGGTTTAAATAAGTGACCCACTGATCAGATCAGATAGACTGGTCCGAACCCTTGACTGGTCCGAACCCTTGACTGGTCCGAACCCTTGACTGGTTTCAAACGGTTTCGTTGTGCACTACCTAGCAGGTTATTAATAGAATATTCAAGAGGTTGCTAGTAGAATTGCAGTAAATCAACCATTCAAATCATTATGAAGCTGTGTGTAGTCTGTGGTCAGTCAAACAAACGGGCTTCCACATGCATAAATTGTCATTTTTGTGGAAATTGGTGTCACGCCCCTTGTGCAGATATCCAAGAACTAGCTACAAGCAGTATTAAAACAGGGAAGTGTTTTTGGGTATGCCCAAATGAGATAAATCTGTGGACTAAAATCACAAGGGTATTAAAAGAGGTCAACATCAAAGCTGCTTTCATAGAAAACCTGGAAGCTTTCTACAACGGATGGGAACATAAAAAGTCTGGGCTGAATGGTACTGCCCTTGATACTGGCCATGTAGTCAGAAACTGTAAGGCTGGAGATGATGTCCTGGTAGTCAGTAAATAGGGGGCTGATAGTGCTGTCCTGGGAGACAGTAATGGTGAAGCTGGAGGTGCTGTCCTGGGAGACAGTAATGGTGAAGCTGGAGGTGCTGTCCTGGGAGACAGTGGTGGTGAAGCTGGAGATGCTGTGGAAGTAAATGGTATAAAATACCGACACAATGGAAATATAAACACAAATGCAGTATAATGTAATCCTTTATTGACAACGTTTCACCCACACAGTGGGCTTTTTCAAGTCACACACGGATCTACCTGGGGTTGGAAGGTACGAGAGTATTTATAGTCATGTCCAGAATGTTGAGGTCAGGTGGAGAATGCTGCATCTGATGATCTACCGGGTGGGGTTATAGAGTCTTGGGTAGCTTGGCAGGGGTATTGGACAAGTTGTGAGTAGACCTTCTGCAGTGTTCTATGTTCTTATGTGGGATAGCGATGAAGAAGTTTCTTGGCGAGTGGTTCAGCTATGTTATAGAAGCCATTGTTCTACAACCAACAATTTCAACCAGAACAATGGCTTCTATAACATAGCTGAACCACTCGCCAAGAAACTTCTTCATCGCTATCCCACATAAGAACATAGAACACTGCAGAAGGTCTACTCACAACTTGTCCAATACCCCTGCCAAGCTACCCAAGACTCTATAACCCCACCCGGTAGATCATCAGATGCAGCATTCTCCACCTGACCTCAACATTCTGGACATGACTATAAATACTCTCGTACCTTCCAACCCCAGGTAGATCCGTGTGTGACTTGAAAAAGCCCACTGTGTGGGTGAAACGTTGTCAATAAAGGATCACATTATACTGCATTTGTGTTTATATTTCCACTGGAGATGCTGTCCTGGGAGACAGTAATGGGGAAGCTGGAGATGCTGTCCTGGGAGACAGTAATGGTGAAGCTGGAGATTTTGTCCAGGTAGTCGGGAATTATACGCAGGAAGGAATACATATAAATGACCTCATAGGGGACAGGAGCCATAGTAGGGAAACAAGTGTAGTCAAAGATAAGATAAAACCAATATTGCAAACTAGAAATACCGAAGGAAATAGCAAACAAGAGGACTCCACTAGCAATAGTGAGGATATATTACCAAAAACAACTGGTGGGAGCTCCATTGTTGGTGGTAGGGAGGATAGAAGTAAGACAGGGAAACATGCACCAACAGGGAATACAGTCACAGAAACCCAAGGCAAACGGAAACCAAGCCTGCGCACATACTATGCACTCGGTATCTGCTGGCATGGGAAATCTGGAAAAACAGATGGGACGTGCAACTATGACCACCCTAGAAAATGCCATGCCCATATGACAACAGGAAAATGCAAACTCCCTTCCTGTAAGCTTTTTCACCCTGAACTGTGTACCTCTTCAGTACAGGAAAAACTGTGCTATAACTTAAATTGCCAGGCATACCATCTAAAGGGGACAAAAAGATACAAAACATCCAGGCCATGGGAAAACCTGGGTAGCCACAGCCACTCAAGAGGGAGAGGTTTTTTAGTGCCAGGAAGGAAAAAAAAACTGGCAGGAAATGGCAGAAATCGTACACCAAATCCAGTCATTCCTGGAGTGGAACCACAGTCGATGGCCTCCACTCCAAACCAACAGATACAGATACTAATGCCGGAAAAAAAATCCCCCCCCAGTACCAACAATACCATCAGTCCGATAACATTCTTCTTTGCAAATATACAGGGTCTAAAGCCAGCAACAAACAACAAAATACCTTTCATCCGTGGACTGCTTGCAGAGGCAAAGGCAATGTTCGCGGCTTTCACTGAGACCCACATAAAGGATCACTTGGACAACGAAATATGGATCCCAGGTTACAACCTATACAGATGTGACAGAGTGAACAGTCAAAAGGAAGGGGGGGGTTGGCCTGTACATTGCAGAGTCACTTGTTTGCACAGAACTGCTAAATGCCTCAAATGATGTAGTGGAAGTATTAGCAGTAAAGGTCGAGAACCAAAACCTAGTCATTGTGGTAGTCTACAAGCTTCCGGATGCAACATCCCAGCAATTCCAGGAACAGCTGTTAAAAATTGACCACTGTCTGGAAAACCTTCCAGCTCCTGCACCCAACATCTTGCTCCTGGGGGATTTCAACTTAAGGCACCTAAAATGGAGGAATATAGCAAATAATATTGTTGCAGTAATAACACCAGGAGGCAGCACTGATGAAAACTCACACTCACGCGAGCTTTTAAATCTCTGCACAAAATTCAATTTAAACCAGCAAATAATAGAGCCTACTAGACTGGAGAATACACTAGACCTCATCTTCACTAACAATGATGATCTGATAAGAAATGTCACCATATCAAAAACAATATACTCAGATCACAACATAATTGAGGTTCAGTCATGTATGAGCGGAGCCCCAGACCGACATAATGAGATTAGTCACGAGGGAGCATTCACCAAATTCAACTTCAATAACAAAAACAAAGTGGGACCAAGTAAACCAAGTCCTAACCGATATAAGCTGGGAAGATATACTAAGCAACACAGACCCCAACTTATGCCTAGAACAGATTAACTCGGTGGCACTCGATGTATGCACAAGGCTTATTCCTCTAAGAAAAAGGAGGAGTAGATGTAAAACAGAAACAGACAGGCGCTCCCTTTACAGGCGACGGAAAAGAATAACAGAGCGGCTAAAAGAGGTCAATATATCTGAAATGCGTAGGGAGACACTGGTCAGAGAAATAGCAAGGATCGAACTTAAGCTAAAAGAATCCTTTAGGAGTCAGGAATCGCGGGAAGAACTAAAAGCCATAAATGAAATCGAAAGAAACCCAAAGTATTTCTTCTCCTATGCCAAATCAAAATCGAGAACAACGTCCAGTATTGGGCCCCTACTTAAACAAGATGGGTCCTACACAGATGACAGCAAGGAAATGAGTGAGCTACTCAAGTCCCAATATGACTCAGTTTTTAGCAAGCCGCTAACCAGACTGAGAGTCGAAGATCAAAATGAATTTTTTATGAGAGAGCCACAAAATTTGATTAACACAAGCCTATCCGATGTTATCCTGACGCCAAATGACTTCGAACAGGCGATAAATGACATGCCCATGCACTCTGCCCCAGGGCCAGACTCATGGAACTCTGTGTTCATCAAGAACTGCAAGAAGCCCCTATCACGAGCCTTTTCCATCCTATGGAGAGGGAGCATGGACACGGGGGTCGTCCCACAGTTACTAAAAACAACAGACATAGCCCCACTCCACAAAGGGGGCAGTAAAGCAACAGCAAAGAACTACAGACAAATAGCACTAACATCCCATATCATAAAAATTTTTGAAAGGGTCCTAAGAAGCAAGATCACCACCCATCTAGAAACCCATCAGTTACACAACCCAGGGCAACATGGGTTTAGAACAGGTCGCTCCTGTCTGTCTCAACTATTGAATCACTACGACAAGGTCCTAAATGCACTAGAAGACAAAAAGAATGCAGATGTAATATATACAGACTTTGCAAAAGCCTTCGACAAGTGTGACCATGGCGTAATAGCGCACAAAATGCGTGCTAAAGGAATAACAGGAAAAGTCGGTCGATGGATCTATAATTTCCTCACTAACAGAACACAGAGAGTAGTCGTCAACAGAGTAAAGTCCGAGGCAGCTACGGTGAAAAGCTCTGTTCCACAAGGCACAGTACTCGCTCGCATCTTGTTCCTCATCTTCATATCCGACATAGACAAGGATGTCAGCCACAGCACCGTGTCTTCCTTTGCAGATGACACCCGAATCTGCATGACAGTGTCTTCCATTGCAGACACTGCAAAGCTCCAGGCGGACATCAACCAAATCTTTCAGTGGGCTGCAGAAAACAATATGAAGTTCAACGATGAGAAATTTCAATTACTCAGATATGGTAAACATGAGGAAATTAAATCTTCATCAGAGTACAAAACAAATTCTGGCCACAAAATAGAGCGAAACACCAACGTCAAAGACCTGGGAGTGATCATGTCGGAGGATCTCACCTTCAAGGACCATAACATTGTATCAATCGCATCTGCTAGAAAAATGACAGGATGGATAATGAGAACCTTCAAAACTAGGGAGGCCAAGCCCATGATGACACTCTTCAGGTCACTTGTTCTATCTAGGCTGGAATATTGCTGCACACTAACAGCACCTTTCAAGGCAGGTGAAATTGCTGACCTAGAAAATGTACAGAGAACTTTCACGGCGCGCATAACGGAGATAAAACACCTCAATTATTGGGAGCGCTTGAGGTTCCTAAACCTGTATTCCCTGGAACGCAGGAGGGAGAGATACATGATTATATACACCGGAAAATCCTAGAGGGACTAGTACCGAACTTGCACACGAAAATCACTCACTACGAAAGCAAAAGACTTGGCAGACGATGCACCATCCCCCCAATGAAAAGCAGGGGTGTCACTAGCACGTTAAGAGACCATACAATAAGTGTCAGGGGCCCGAGACTGTTCAACTGCCTCCCAGCACACATAAGGGGGATTACCAACAGACCCCTGGCAAGCACCTAAAGTCAGTTCCGGATCTATTCAACAGAAGTATCATTCGGCAATCCTCGTAAGTCAACGCTGACTTGTTATATACTATTTTAGGCAAATTTCCCGATAAATAACTTAAATTTAGAAAACTGTCACTTTTAAAACCTAATTATAATGCATCATAACGTCAATAAATATAATAGGTTAGTACATAAACTCGATCAAACTTTTGAAAGACAAAGGAAACACGTGGACCCTCCGGCGGACTGTACAATAATCACGTTTTCATTCTCGTGTCAACGTCACATCTGACGATCTTCAGCCATAGTGAAATACTGACTGTTTAGCAGGAGTAACCGACAGAAGTAACCGATAGAAGGAAGAGGCACCGAGCCGACAAATACATAGCAAACACATGAAACAGCATAAGCCTTGATATGTCAAAACATTTCGCTCAAGCATAACACGCACTCATAATAATAGATGCTTACAATGTTTCATGTCTTCGTTCTCAAATTGGCTGATGACTTCATTATGGCTACTAGTTAATAGTTCATACGTTTCTATAAGCTAATACATTCCTATTAGTTAATACGTTCCCATAAGTTAATACCTTCCCATAAGTTAATACCTTCCCATAAGTTAATACCTTCCCATAAGTTAATACCTTCCCATAAGTTAATACCTTCCCATAAGTTAATACCTTCCCATAAGTTAATACCTTCCCCTAAGTTATTACCTTCCCTTAAGTTAATACCTTCCAATAGTTAATACCTTCCAATAGTTAATACCTTCCCATACGTTAATACCTTCCCCTAAGTTAATACCTTCCCCTAAGTTAATACCTTCCCCTATCCCCTAAGTTAATACCTTCCCCTAAGTTAATACCTTCCCCTAAGTTAATACCTTCCCTTAAGTTAATACCTTCCCTTAAGTTAATACCTTCCCCTAAGTTAACACCTTCCCATAAGTTAATACCTTCCCAACGATAATACCTTCCCCTAAGTTAATACCTTCCCAAAAGTTAATACCTTCCTATAAGTTAATACCTTCCCATAAGTTAATACCTTCCCATAAGTTAATACCTTCCCATAAGTTAATACCTTCCCCTAAGTTAATACCTTCCTATAAGTTAATACCTTCCCATAAGTTAATACCTTCCTATAAGTTAATACCTTCCTATAAGTTAATACCTTCCCATAAGTTAATACCTTCCCGTAAGTTAATACCTTCCTATAAGTTAATACCTTCCTATAAGTTAATACCTTCCCATAAGTTAATACTTTCCCATAAGTTAATACCTTCCCATTAGTTAATACCTTCCCATTAGTTAATACCTTCCCATTAGTTAATACCTTCCCATTAGTTAATACCTTCTCATAATTTAATGCCTTCCCATAAGTTAATACCTTCCCATTAGTTAATACCTTCCCATTAGTTAATACCTTCCCATTAGTTAATACCTTCTCATAATTTAATGCCTTCCCATAAGTTAATTCCCATAAGTTAATACCTTCCCATTAGTTAATACCTTCCCACAAGTTAATATCTTCTCATTAGTTAATACCTTTCCATTAGTTAATACCTTCCCATTAGTTAATACGTTCCCATTAGTTAATGCTTTACCAAAGTTAATACCTTCCCATAACTTCATACCTTCCCATAAGTTAATACCTTCCCATAACTTCATACCTTCCCATAAGTTAATACCTTCCCATTAGTTAATATTCCCATTAGTTAATACTTTCCAATATAACCGAACCGCTAAAAATAAACGGTAAATCCAATGTTGTTAAAACAAGAACTTACGGTTGACCGCACCAAACACTGTCTGCCCAGGATGACCACTCACCTGAAAAATAGGTAATAAGGCGTTATAAGCTTATGTAAAAATAATGGATTCAAATATCTATTAGAATTTGCCGCCAAAGCGGCAGCGCAAGGAATTAAGCCCCAAAAGAGTTAATGGGATTACATCATGATCTATCTACAATTTGTTTCATCTGTTGCAATCAAATTTAAGGCATTTGCTTAAAATTTCTGGTATATTGTGTTCGTTAATAAGATACCGTGACATATCACGTTGGTTAATGTCCTCAGAATATCGTGCTGCCGACAATTGTGAAAAGACACATACGGAGAATTCAAGCAGGGATTGACCGGCCCTCCAATTAAAACAGTATTACAGTATATAATACTGACTTCGTTAGGTTTCTAAAATAGAAGACTGGCTTATGCTGTGGAAAGTTATCTCACAGTGCTCTGGAAGTTTGATTTTAATAACATTATGGAATGGAAGGTTAATCTCGGTCATAATATGTTATGGTAAGTTGATTATCATGGAGTTATGCTATCAAATTTAGACTTTAATGGCTCTGTGGAATGAAAGGTCAATTTTACTGGCATATGTTTTAATGGAACAAAGCATTATTATACGTATAGTTACTTTAAATGCTGTGTGGTTTGAAATGTAGTTAACGTCTTCCTTGAGAACGTTTTCTTCACTGAAAGTGTAGAACGATAACTGTGCAAGAGTTACAAGCAAGAATAATAAGTGATAAAAACAGTGACGCATGAATGGTGAGGCTTGCATAATAATCAAAGTGTTACGACGATTGTATTGTAGTACGAAAATTAATGATGCAAGAATGATGGAACACGTGTTCTAGTTAATATTATAGTTTTAACATGCTGGAAAATTTTGCTTAACCTCGTGTGTTCAATTACTCTAGTGACGAAATGCCTACATTTCTGTCTTATGTATGATTGGCTGTAGTCTTTCCGAGTTACTTTATATACACCTGTATATCATGAGTTAGTTTCTGCGAACCTCTGGTAAGCTCCTCTGGGCAAGCGGAAATATGCAGCACTTGTCTTCTATTATAATTTCCTTATTTGGGATCGTTACACACACACACACACACACACACACACACACACACACACAGGGCCAGGAACTATGACTAGGGGCTAGAAGCTACACACATACACACCTAAGTACACACATACACAGTGTTCAGCATAACATTATGTAGGTTGACAAGGCCTCCCTCACATATGAAGGTTTAAAAGAGAAATACACTTGAAATGAAAAATAGATTAGGTGAACGGTGCGACTTGAAATGTAAAGGATTTTGACATATGAAAGGATTTAGCTTGTCAGGAAGTGTAGAATGGCTATCTGAGCTGTGTGATTACAATGTGAAAGCATGAGAGAAGCCTGTGCAAAAGTTGTACAACAAAAGGTACACAATAACCTGCAAGAAGCCCACACAAAAGTATCATACATCCCAGAGACGGAAGTGTATTCCACCAGCTACCCATAATCCAAACCCAACGTAAAGACCAATCCAAGTGTAGCTTTACAACTCACCAACCAGAACACCTGACAAATAACTCACAAAAACAACTATAGAGTCCACCAATATTCCATGTAACCTAGTTACCCACCTTGTAGCCTATCACAACCCACCATGCAGTCAACTAACCCACCAAGCAACTCACTTGCCCACCACGCACGTCACTAACCCAGCCAGCCAGCAAGCAGTCTGAGCGGTTTCGTGGTTAGCTGCACCTCCAAGCGCCCTATAAACACGGGGCGTTGATAGCAAGGCCGGAGTCTCTCTCACAGCCTTCCCCAAGCCTGGTCCAGATTCCTCGTAAAATCTGAATAATAAACAAATTTGTATTCTTTATCCCATCGACGACCCCGTCATAACCCCAGGCTGTCTCCACCCCTCCTCGGTGATACCTGCTCGTTTATCGACGAAATTCACACTGTCAAAATAATATACGCATATCATGGCAGTTTGCGGCCCTGATGTTGTTCTCGGCAGCGTCACCGTCAGCTTTAATATACCGTCTGCGTCTATTGTGCTGTGCATTACAAAGACAAGCCGGAAGTCATTACTCCTGGAGAGGGGCTTTAATTTTTTGCTGTGCACTAAATTTTGGCGTTAAAATCACTTTCATATAATTTGAGCAAATAATGTAATTATACAATCGTTGCCCTTTTACTATCTCTCTCTCTCTCTCTCTCTCTCTGAGAAACTGAAAGGCCATAAAGATATTCAAATTAGACAAGACCTTTCAAAAGGGCCCAGGGTGAAAATAAATGACTTCATAAACACTGCCAAAAGGTTAATGAGAAAAGATGTGAGGAAGGAAATGTTTTTACAGAGTAACAAGGCCATCTAATGGTTTCTCAAAGTAACCACCACAGAGTAGAGAACCAAACTAAGGCAAACAGAAAAGAGAGAATTAATTTTTGTATCCCGTACTAACAGTGATAAAATGATTTAAATAAGACTAAAACAAAGGGTTATTACAAATGAGGAGAAATGTGATGTAGCCTAACTGAAACTAAACTAGAAAAAACATATATTAAATAAAGCATTCAACGGTAACTACTCAATGTGTAGAAAAGACAGTAGGGAAGAAAGGAGGAACAGTAATATTGGTAAAGCAAAATGCAACTTAAGGAAATAAAAATGTGTTGAAATTTTAGTAATAAAAATCCGAAGTAAAAATGAGGGAGGGAGGGAGGGAGGGAGGGAGGGAGGGAGAGAGAGAGAGAGAGAGAGAGAGAGAGAGAGAGAGAGAGAGAGAGAGTGAGAGATTGATAAAATGAGGGATCAGTTATTCTTTTATTATAATAAAAGAATAACTTATGAAGAGTGACCGTAAAACGTATATAACGTTACTGTAACTTGTAATAGTACGTACGAAGAAAAACTAGGGAGTTATGGGCTGCAACTGTAAATAAATGATCAACAAGATTCTATACACTGACTCCAGCAACACGAGTATTTAGTATTTACTAGCAATTTTTAAAACTATTTAAATCCGCTTAGAAGGAACAATTGTCATCTACTATAAATAACATTTGCTGTCAAATATGACTTAAGGAATGAAAAGTGGACCAATTAGCTTGTAAGAAGAAAATATAATGCATTACAATGAATTATAAGAACATTTTACATAAACAAAATGAGATATAAAATTACAAGGGACACATAAATAATGTGCAAAAAGAGTTCTGTATTATATATAAGAAATATACGACAAAATATTAGAGAGATGTTTAATGGGAGGTGCAGAAAATATAGCTTTGAAATGGGTCAATCAAGAAACTTACCTGAGATTCCAGCAGGCCAGAAATGAATATACAAATGTAAGAAGAAAGGAACTTTGAAAACAGAAATAGTGGATAACAACAAGCTACAGCCAACTTTCTTACTCAAGCTTGTAACAAGAAAACTATATGTTAAAGACAAAATACAAAAGACTAATAACAAAGTCACTGAACTTGACGGGGGGGGGGAAGGTGCGAGGTATTAAACAAAAAGTTTCAATGTGGATAAAATACTTATAAAAAAAAATAGCAACTTGTAAATAATTCGGTTTCCAGTCAACATATTCACGTTTATCAAATCCATTACCTATTACAAGAGTCAGGGACACTGTTCAAGACATGGATGGGCTGAATGCATTTGGCTAGACTTTAAGAAAGTTTTAATATTTTCCCATGAAAGACTTAATTTGGAAACTGCAAAGTTTAAGAATAAAAGGCAAATTTTCTATTTAAGAAAATGTGAACAGTTGAAAGAGGACAAACGTCTTCATCGGGAGATGTCACCTGTGGGGTGCCACAAGGATCTGTACGTGCTTCGATAATTTTTTAATTTATATATATTACTTACCTGAGGGAACAGAAAACTAAATAAATATGTTTGCGAATGATGCAAACTGAGTGATAAATAGATAATGGAATTTAATGTAGATAAATGTCAAGTAATGGAAATAGAAGAAAAGTCAAATAAGGTCACATAAAAGAATATAAACCATGCAACTAATTGTATAATGAAGGCATCAGACAAAGATAGGGATCTAGGAGCTATTAACAATATAAATGTTAATAAAAGATCTTGCAAATAAAACTGAGAAAATATGTTACACTGGCACACAACAAAGCAGCTGTCAGATATATAGTTGGAGAAATGTTAAAAAAATTATACTTTACAGGTTCTAGGCCAGAACTGGAATATGCAATAACTGCATGGTGCCAACACAGACAAAAATTGTGAATATAAAACAGGTTAAAAAAAAAAGCTACAAATGGCTACCAGAGCAGTAAATTACTTGTTATACCTACACTGTCTGATAAAACGAAAAAAAGATACATAATAAGCACATATAAAGTTAGAAAGGACATGAAGGAATTGGATAAATAAGACGCCTTGATACCTGCAATAGGTACAATACGAGGCCAGTGTTGTAAATGTAGAAAATCTAAGAGATACAAGAAAAATCTTCACAGAGTCGTAGACGAATGGAATAAATTAAAATTAGTAAGTGCTACAACCACATGAAATTTAAAAATAAATGAAAAAATTACTGTAGAAGGAACACCATGGGCATAGATGTGCTCCTGTAGCTACAAATAGCTACTCTCTCTCACACACACACGCTCACACACACACGCACGCACACACACGCACGCACACACACACACGCACGCACGCGCACACACACACACGCACACACACACACACACACACACACACACACACACACACACACACACAGAGTCACCCACCCACACCTTGACACAAAGTCGAAAACTCACATGGGTAACAGGGATGAAGAGAAGTACTTCAGTCACAGAGCTGTCAGGAAGTGAAACAGTCTGGAGTGTGATGCAGGATCCATACATAGCTTTAAGAAGAGGTGTAATAAAGCTCATGGAGCAGGGAGAGAGTGGACCTTGTAGCGACCAGTGAACAGACGGGGCCAGGAGCTATGAACCGACCCCTACAATCACAATTATGCGAGTACACGCGCACACACACACACACACACACACACACACACACACACACACACACACACACACACACACACACACACCAGGGGCCAGGAGCTGAGTCTCGACCGCTGCAACCACAAATAGGTAAGTACACACACACACACACATACACCAGGGGCCAGGAGCTGAGTCTCGACGGCTGCAACCACAAATAGGTAAGTACACACACACTGGAAGAGGCAGTGAAGGCAAACTCAATACAGTTACAAAACTAATCTGATAAGGTCCAAGAGGCCAGACGTCAATGTCGCCAATCAAAGTAGTCTAGGAAGTGGGGCCAGGAGCTACAAGGCTATTGAGTACAAAATACCCATACATAATGCGCGTATATGCAGTCAATGTTTCACACGTATGAGGCGCTGTAATACATACGCCTGCATGCGTTGACATACGCATGTACAGTCTCATACAAACGTGAATACTTAGTCTCGTGCTCTTTGAAATTAAATGTACATGTGAGGTGTTTAGTAAACACCTCACATGGGCGTATATTTACTTTCCACGATCCACTCTCAGTTAATTCATATTCATTGTCCACGCAGCATCCTTCACACTCCTCCGACCATTACACCTCCAGAGTGCCTCCACAACACCTAAAACAAAGTCCCACAGTATTCATCCACCCCTTACACCTAGAGGTACGCTTCCTACCACCATACGTAAAGTGTACCTCCATACCTCCCACCACACCTACAGTGTACCACCACACCTCCCACTACACCTACAGTGTACCACCACATCTCTGCAGTCATACTTGATAATGTTCCTTAACAGTTTTAATCCATCTTGGCCGCTTCCTTCACTATACTTACTGCACCACTCACTTCCTCTGTCCTCACTCCCGGCTCGTTCCTCCCAGCATATTCCATCCCTCCCTGCCTCATGCATGAAATATTCACCTCCATTTCAGCATCTACATTCAACAGCTTATCAAAATATTCTTCCCATCACAGGAAAGCGTCAGAGAAGTCAAATTTTCTGCTTCCACAAAAGTCTTACATTTTTAGTAAAATTTGCTGATGTGGCAAATATTGCCTGCGTCTCTTGAGTCCATATTCTGTTTGTATTAGTTACACCTAGCCTTCTACCATCTACATTTGCTTCCCATTTTCACTTGATTGTCCTTCGCTCTGACTTCCACTGATGCTCTCCTAGATCTTACTAAGCGATCAAGACACTAAAGTGATATTAGAACATGTACTGAGACGTTTCGCCCACTAACCCTTAGCAGTTCGGAGTAGTGAAGTCGAAGAAGTACATAATAGCGAGCCCAAAGTCAGCTGCTGCACATGGTATATACAGAGATGTAGTAGCAGTAGTAGTTCCCCGTTGTCAAAGGCACTTATCGAGAGATTTGACCTGTTGTGTGTAGTTTGTGAGTGCGAATGTGTAGATCTGTGTGTAGGTCTGAATGTATGGAGGTCTGAGTGTGTGTGTGTGTGTGTGGGTCCGAATGTGTAGGTCTGAGTGTGTGTGGGTCTCAGTGGGTGCGAGTTTGAGTGCGTGTGTGGGCCAGGAGACAAAATTCAAGGAGCAACGTAAAGGAGTCGCTAGGAGCTGGCTCAGATATATATCTCTTGAGTGTATATACACTAAGTTTACTTTAAATCCTATTTTATGGATCAAAGTATTTTTAACTGGTGGTGAACAGGTGACATTCAACTTTAACATCCCTCTTGTAGTTAATAGGCTTTAAACCCAATTACCAAACTAATCATGTGCTGACTGTGGGGAGGAAGGAGCCGCGAGATGGCCGTGTCTGGTTGGCGCAGGATGAACCTGGTGAGAACATCTACTCGAGAGTAGTATCATTGAAGCGGGAACTTCAGGTAGCTTTAAAAACAGGTTGGACAAGAACATGAGCGAGCGTGGGTGTGAGTCAGACCCGTCAAGCATGAGACAGAAGACCAATTTTTATATTCTTAAATCATGAAACCTGCAACACCTGACCTTGTACCCACTATAGAGTACATATACTCCGTCTACTTTAGTTCTGTGTACTGGACTAACAAAACCCCTGTCAAGCGAAGTTTCTCTTTAACTATCGTTCTAATACCACTTTTCTGTTTTATTCATA
>NC_091350.1:16788857-16801357 GCF_038502225.1 Cherax quadricarinatus | reverse complement strand
CTAAGCGAAACAAAGCTGAAGGAGGTAGGTGAATTTCATTGGGGAGAAATAAATGGGATTAAGTCAGGAGTATCTGAGAGAGTTAGAGCTAAGGAAGGGGTAGCAATAATGTTGAAGGAAGGAGAAGGAATATAAATGTACAAATTCAAGGATTATATGGATTACATTAAGGGTCGGATGCAAAAACTAAGTCATAATAAGTGTGTGCGCACCTGGAGAAGAGAGGAATGTAGAAGAGAGAGATTTTGGGAGATGTTAAGCGAGTGTTTAGGAAATTTTGAACCAAGTGAGAGAGTAATTGTGGTACGGGACCTAAATGCTGAAGTAGGAGAACCATTTAGAGAGGGCGTGGTAGGTAAGTTTGAGGTGCCAGGTGTAAATGATAATGGGGGGCCCTTTGATTGAAATTTGTAAAGGGGTTTGGTTATAGGTAATGTATATTTTAAGAAAAAGAGGATAAATAACTATACAAAATATGATGTGGAGCACAATGACAGTAGTTTGATGGACTACGTATTGGTAGATAAAAGACTGTTGAGTAGATTTCAGGATTTACATGTTTATAGAGGGGCCACAGATATATCAGATCACTTCTTAGTTGTAACTACAGTGAGGGAGTAAAAGGTAGATGGGATACAAGGCAAATAGAAGCAGCAAGTAAGAGAGAGGTGAAGGTTTATAAACTAAAGGAGGAAGTTTGGGTAAGATATAAACAACTATTGGAGAATAGATGTATGGGGTAGGTTTAAGAATGCAGTGTTAGTGTTCAGCAGAAGTTTGTGGTTACAGAAAAGTGGGTGCGGGAGGGAAGAGCGATTGGTGGAATGATGTAAAGAGATTAATAAGGGAGAAAAAGTTGGCATATGAGAGGTTTTTACAAAGTAGAAGTGATGCAAGGAGGAAGGAATATACGGAGAGAAAAAGAGAGGTTAAGAGAGTGGTTAAGCAATGTAAAAAGCGAGGAAATGAGAGAGTGAGTGAGAGGTTATCAACAAATTTTGTTGAAAATAAGAAAAAGTTTTGGAGTTAGATTAATAAGTTGAGGAAGCCTAGGGAACGAATAGATTTATTAGTTAAAAAAATGGAGAGGAGAATTACTAAATGGAGAGTTATAGGTATCGGGAAAATGGAAGGAATATTTTGAGGAATTGTTAAATGTTGATGAAGATAGGGAAGCTGTGATTTCGTGTATAGGGCAAGGAGGAATAACATCTTGTAGGAGTGAGGAAGAGCCAGTTGTGAGTGTGGGGGAAGTTCATGAGGCAGTGGGTAGAATGAAAGGGGGTAAGGCAGCTGAGATTGATGGGATAAAGATAGTTATGTTAAAAGCAGGTGGGGATATAATTTTGGAGTAGTTGGTGCTTTTATTTAATAAATGTATGGAAGAGGGCAAGGTACCTAGGGACTGGCAGAGAGCATCCATAGTTCCTTTGTATAAAGGCAAAAGGGACAAGAGTGCAAAATTTATGGGGAAATAATTGTGCTGAGTATATCTGGTAAACTGTATGATAAAGGTATTATTGAAAGAATTATAAGACGGAGAGTAGGATAGCAGATGAACATGCAGGCTTCAGGAAAGGTAGGGGGGGTGTAGAGTATTTAGATAAGGGTAAAGAGGTTTTTGTGGCATTTATGGATTTGGAAAAGGCGTATGACAGGGTGGATAGGAGAAGCAACGTGGCAGTTGTTGCAAATGTATGGAACAGAAGGTAGGTTACTGAAAGCAGTGAAGAGTTTTGATGAGGATACTGAGGCTCAGGTTAGAGTATGTAGGAGAAAGGGAGATTATTTCCCAGTAAAAGTAGGCCTTAGACAAGGATGTGTGATGTCACCAAGGTTGTTCAATACATTTATAGATGGGGTTGTAAGAGAAGTGAATTATCGGGTGTCGGTAAGAGGTGTGGGGTTATAAGATAATCTAACACAAAGTGGGTCTTTTCACAGTTACTCTCTGCTGATGACACTGTGCTTTTGGGAGATTCTGAAGAGAAGTGAATATAGGAAAGAGTAAGGCGATGAAGATAACAAAAAATTTGGTGGCGAAAGACTGGATATCAGATTGGAGGGAGAGATTATGGAGGATATATAGGAGTGGATGTATTAGTAGATGGGTCTATGAAAGACGAGGTGAATCATATAATTGATGAGGGGGAAAAGGTGAGTGGTGCACTTAAGAATCTGTAGAGACAAAGAACTTCGTCCATGGAAGCAAAGAGGGGAAAGTATGAGAGTATAGTTACACCATCGCTCTTGTATGGGTGTGAAATATGGATGGTGAATGTTGCAACAAGAAGAATGCTGGAGGCAGAGATGTCATGTCTGAGGGCAATGTGTGGTGCGAATATAATGCAGAGAATTCGTAGTTTGGAAATTAGGAGGAGGTGCAGGATTACCAAAACTATTATCCAGAGTGTTGATGAGGAGCTGTTGAGGTGGGTCGGACATGTAGAGAGGACTGAACAAAATAGAATGACTTCGAGTGTATAAATCTGTAGTGGAGGGAAGGCGGGGTAGTGGTTGGGCTAGGAAAGTTGTAGGGGGGGGGGTAAAGGAGGTTTTGTGTGCGAGTGGCTTTGATTTCCAGCAAGCATGCGTGGGCGTGTTAGGTGCAAATGGAGACAAATGCAATAATTTCACAAAAATCATTCTGAACCTAACGAAAAAATGTATTTCATTGTGTTTATTAAATTATTGTAAAGTTACCTAAAATATATTTAGTTGGATGAGGCTAAATTAAATTGAGCTTGTTATAATAAGGTTAATTAAGTTTTCTAAGGTGCTTTTGGTACAAAATTATTAATTTTTACATTAACATAAATGAAAAAATATATCTTTAAACGTATAAGAGTAAATTTTAGAAAGGACTTAATTTTAAATGAGTTCTTGCTAAGTGACCAATTTTACCTATTCGGCACTACATTATATATATATATATATATATATATATATATATATATATATATATATATATATATATATATATATATATATATGTACTAGAGGAAGCTTTTAGAAGTTGTTATAGATTATTGAAGGTATTGTTGCATATTGGAGTAATTACAGTTTCTATAAAAGTAACTAAATCGTTCTGTATATTTTTCTATTCTCCAATTGGTCAAATTTCATATGAAAAAAATTACGTGTTATTTAACTGTTGACGTCACAGTGCTTGAATCCGTCACAGAATAAATTTTTTCTCGCACACTGATCAGTTAGTTAGGTTTAAGTTCTACAAACTAAAGGAAGGTCTCGGTTCGCCTGTACATTAACATTAAAACATTTATCCTTAACACTTTTAGCACGTACAAATTTGGTAAACGAGGCTTAAAACCTATCGACTATACTAGGGTCATTAAGGCCGCACGGTCACCATCTCGCAACCAGCAAATAATACTTTAATCTCTAAGGCAGGGATTAAAGTAAATACTTAGCATATATGCGGTGAGAGAAATAAACCTCTCGTTGTGTATATCCTGTGCAGAGAGTTAAGCCCAAAGGGGTTTATATACCTCAAGTACACTCTTACATGATGGTTATTATAATCACAACCAAGTGCTAAACCCACAAGAGTCATACAGTGCTCTTATATGATGAACACTGTACCATTACTTATAGTGTCATAACAGCATCAGAAAAAAAAAATTTGCCAACATTA
Organism: Cherax quadricarinatus; assembly: GCF_038502225.1. Lineage (NCBI taxonomy): Eukaryota > Metazoa > Arthropoda > Malacostraca > Decapoda > Parastacidae > Cherax > Cherax quadricarinatus. The sequence continues at coordinate 16,797,702 of NC_091350.1, read as the reverse complement.
CAGAATAAAAATGAAAACATGTAATGTGAGTCACTGAGTATTTAAGACACACTTGTAAACTTGTGGATATAAAAGTTGAACACGACTAAGGTCTTGCAGTACAGTTGTATATGGCTGAGCAGCAAGTGAGCTGTTTGTATGGCAAACTGTTTACGCTCAGGCAGAATTATGCTCCCACACAAGGTATGTACACTAAATGGTGAGTATTCTTCAGAGTATACACACAAATTACTGTAATTCCTATTTTATGGATTGAAGTATTCTTACATACTACTATAAAGGTGAATGAACCAGTGTTCAACAGGTTTTAAACTTGGAAATAAATGGTATAAAATACCACAAACAGATCTACCTGGGGTGGAAGGTACGCGAGTATTTGTAGTGAGGTTCAGAAAACTGAGGTCAGGTGGAGAATGCTGCATCTGATGATGTACCGAGTGGGGTTATAGAGTCTAAAATCTTGGGTAGCATAGGAATGGAAGAACATTGCAGAAGGTCTGCTCACAAACTTATCCAATCTCCCTTCCAAGCTACCCAAGATTTTAGACTCTATAACCCCACTCGGTACATCATCAGATGCAGCATTCTCCACCTGACCTCAGTATTCTGAACCTGACTATAAATACTCGCGCACCTTCCACCCCAGGTAGATCTGTTTGTGACTTGAAAAAGCCCACTGTGTGCGCGAAACGTTGTCAATAAAGGATCACATTATACTGCATGTGTGTTTATATTTCCAGGTTTTAAACTTAACACAAATTAAACCAACTCATTACACAGAGTCGTCTCCATAGAATGACAGGCTTCCACAATGAAACTGGATCTCTCTGATTATGACTGCCAGTTTCGAGGCTTCATCTCCAAGGTTTTATAAAGAAAAACAGTTTTCTGTCATCGTAAGAGTTGGTGGCAGTGTTGAATGCAGCCAGGCGTGCCATACTTTGGTCTTAAGCTTACCCAAGCAGCGTCCAGCTTGCTGCACATTCTCTATTTCTTAAAGTATATTTTATTTTGCGGGCATTTTTTTCTTAATATATATATATATATATATATATATATATATAGAGATATATATATATATATATATATATATATATATATATATATATAAGAACATAACATAAGAAAGGAACACTGCAGACTGCTGAAGAAAGTGGCTGCTCATGGCATTGGGGGTAAAATACTGTCATGGATCGAGTCATGGCTCACTAATAGGAAGCAGAGAGTGTGTTCAGTCCATCAATCTTGAATAGAGTGATGGACTGAACACATCGACTCAAGGTTGAGGGACTGATTACCTCATTCTCCTCCTGTTCTTCAAGTTTCTCCTACGTATGGACTGATGAAGCCACTGTGTGGCGAAACGTTTCCTAAATAAAGATACCCAAGAGTTGCACATGTGTCTAATTTATCAACATACTTATTCTAAACTTAGAAAGAATCCCTTAGATTCTGTTAACAGTAATTTTAATAAATCTATAAAACTGCTACTGAAAGGCAAACATGAATTAATTAATCCAGCCAGACCTATTATTAGCTCCATAGTTTTAGTTTCTTATAAATTATCAAATGGTTATTAGGTATGTTGAGGCTATTCCATCTAAACAGAAACATAGTATGTTGGATCACTGCTATAGTAAACTCAGAATAATTTGTAATGAACTCAAAAACAAGCTACAAAAACAGTGCTACAACACCAGCTGCCCTGCATACCATCTAAAAGCGACCAGGAGGTACAGACCTCATAAGACAAACAGTAGTTACGACAACCCCACTCCAGTTGATTTTTTAGAGGCAGGAAACGAAGAAAGAAAATGGAAGAAAATAACAAAAATAGTCCACTACCTTGGAGCTTTGTTGGACTGGAGGAACAGCCAGTGGCACCCCATGGCCCTCCAGAACCACAACTACTGATGCCAAAAACAAAATCCCACAACAAACACAGAATACAACCTCGTTTATATTTGCTAATATACAGGGCCTTAAGCCATCCACTAACAATAAAATACTTTTTATCAGTGGACTTCTAGAGGAGTCAAATGCGACGTTTGCAGCCTTCACAGAGACCCACACAAAAGATCACTTTGTCAACAATATATGGATAAATGGGTACAACCTTTTTAGATGCGACAGAAAGAACAGACAACAAGGGGGTTTTGTTAGGTAAGACACATATGCAACAGTTACGTATCTTTATTTCGAAACGTTTCGCCTACACAGTAGGCTTCTTCAGTCGAGTACAGCAAAGTTGATAGAAGCAGAAGAGACTTGAAGACGATGTAATCAGTCCATCACCCTTGAAGTTTTGAGGTGGTCAGTCCCTCAGTCTGGAGAAGAGTATTGCTCCATAGTCTGGAACAATATGGAGTTGAAGTGATAGGATGGAGCCTTATATAGCGCAAGGAGGTGAGACGTAGGTCACTAATAGAGGTAAGACTGTAGACATTGAGAGGTCAGGTCCCTCTCAAATCCAGCCATTCTCACTAGTAGAGGTAGGTGAAGTTGATTCCAAGTCTGTACCAAGATACCCTTGTGTTGCAGTGTCTGACAGAGTGAACAATAAAATGGTATAAAATACCGACAGGTTGTTAGGTAAGACACATATGCAACAGTTAGGTATCTTTATTTATTTCTGGTACAGACTTGGAATCAACTTCAACAACCTCTACTAGTGAGAATGGCTGGATTTGAGAGGGACCTGACCACTCAATGTCTACATTCTTACCTCTACTAGTGACCTACGTCTCACCTCCTTGCGCTATATAAGGCTCCATCCTATCACTTCAACTCCATATTGTTCCAGACTATGGAACAATACTCTTCTCCAGACTGAGGGACTGACCACCTCAAAACTTCAAGGGTGATGGACTGATTACATCGTCTTCAAGTCTCTTCTGCTTCTATCAACTTTGCTGTACTCGACTGAAGAAGCCTACTGTGTAGGCGAAAAGTTTCGAAATAAAGATACCTAACTGTTGCATATGTGTCTTACCTAACAACCTGTCGGTATTTTATACCATTTTATTGTTCAAGGGGGTTTTGGCCTGTATGTCAAAGAGTCGCTCATCTTCACGGAGATACTAAACACCACAGTGATGCAGTTGAAGTTTTAACAATAAAGATCGAGAACCAAAACCCAGTCATCGTGGTTGTATATAAACTATCAGATATAACCTCCCAACAATTCAAGGAACAACTACTGAAAATTGATTGCTATCTGGAAAAGCCTTCCAGCTAGATTCTCAAACATCTTTCTGCTTGGTGATTTCAACCTAAGACATACAAAATGGAAGAATGTAGCAAATAATGTTACAGCAGAAACAATCCCTGGAGGCAGCGCAGATGCAAGGTCACACACACATGAGCTACGAAATCTCAGCGATAAACACACCCTAAGTCAGCAGAAAGTGGAACCAACAAGACTGGAAAATACACTTTACCTTATCTTCATAAATAATGAGGACCTGGTAAGAAACATATCAAAAACAACTAATTCTGATCACAATCTAATCGAAGTCCAGACTTACATGCACAGGGGTCCTGTTCAACAAAATGCATGTACCTGTGAAGGTGTCTTCACAAAATAAAACTGAACTCTGTTCATTAAGAACTGCAAAAAACCCCTTTTGCTTGCCCTAAGTATACTATGGAGAAGGAGATTAGACATGGATGAAATTCCAGTCACTAAAAACAACGGATATAGCCCCACTCCATAAAGGTGGCAGCAAAGCATTAGCTAAGAACTATAGATCAATAACTCTAACGTCCCACATTGTAAAAATATTTGAAAGTGCTATGAAGTGCGATTGCAAACCACTTGGATTCCCAAAATCTGTACAATCCAGGGCAACATGGGCTCAGAGCAGGTCGCTTCTGCCTCTCACAACTACTGGATCACTATGATATGGTCTTGGATGCACTGGAAGAAAAACAGAATGCAGATGTAATATACACAGACTTTGCAAGTGCAGTCATGGCGTAAGAGTGTACAAAATGTGTGCCAAAGGAATAAATGGCAAAGTGGGAAGGTGGATCGTCAACTTTCTAACCAATCGAAAACAAAGAGTAGTGGTAAACAGAGTTAAATCGGAAGTTGCAATAGTGAAAAGCTCTGTTCTACAGGGCACAGTACTCGCCCCCATCCTGTTCCTCATATTAAACATAGAGATGTAATCCACAGCACAGTGTCATCCTTTGCAGACGATACCAGGATCTATTTGAGACTGCCATCTATAGAGGACACGGTTAACCTCCAAGAAGATATAAACCAAGTATTTCAATGGGCAATGGAAAACAATATGTTCAATGAAGAGAAATTCAAACTACTCCGTTATGGAAAACTGGAGGAGATAATAATTAGAACTGACTATACTACAAACTCTGATCATACAACAGAGCGAGAAAATAATGTGAGAGACCTGGGAGTGGTAATGTCTGAGGATCTCACTTTCAAGGATCACAATAGTGCCACGATCACAACTGCAAAGAAAATGGTAGGATAGATACTGAGAACGTTCAAAACGAGAGATGCCAAGCCAATGATGATCCTTTTTAAGTCACTTGTTCTCTCTAGGCTGGAATATTGTTCTACATTAACATCTCCGTTCAAAGCAGGTGAAATTGTCGATCTAGAAAGTGTACAGAGAACCTTTACTGCACATATAAGTTCCATCAAACACCTCAACTAATGGGAATGCTTTGAAGCCCTTGACTTGTACTCGCTGGAACGCAGGCGAGATATCATAATCTACACTTGGAAAATCCTAGAAGGAATGGTCCCGAATCTGCACACAAAAATCACTCCCTACGAAAGTAGAAAACTGGGCAGGCGGTGCAAAATACCACCAATGAAAAGTAGGGGCGCCATTGGTACACTAAGAGAAAACACCATAAGTGTCCGGGGCCCAAGACAGTTCAACAGCCTCCCACCATACATAAGGGGAATTACCAACAGGCCCCTGGCTACCTTCAAGAGGGAGCTGGACAGATACCTAAAGTTAGTGCCGGATCAGCCGGGCTGTGGTTCGTACGCTGGACGTGCAGCCAGCAGTAACAGCCTGATTGATCAGACCCTGATCCACAAGAAGGCCTGGTCATGGACCGGGCTACGGGGGCGTTGATCCCCGGAATACCCTCCAGGTAGCCCAACTGTTGGAAAAAATTCTAACTTTAATGTTAAAAACAACAGATTTAGTGGATAAATTAAGCACCTTGGCTGATTTACATGATTTCAATATGGTTAGTTTTGACGTAACTTCCTTGATTACAAAAGTTCCAGTAGATGATTTATTAAGTTCCCTATGTGAAGAACTTAGTAATTACAATTTACCATTCCCAGTACCTACTATCATTAAACTTATTATATATTGTAATGTTGATGCAAAGTTTTAATGAGGAAATTACACTCAGATGTTTGGTATGGCAATGGGAAATCCTCTCTCGCCTAAGTAATCTGTTTATGGAATATTTTAAAACAAGACTGCTTAACAAAATCCTTCCCATCAGAGCTAAGTGGTATAGATATGTTGATATTTTATGTCTTATGCCTAAGAATATATAAACTACTTCCTTATTAAATTAAATAATCTAGCTCATTTCATAAATTTTGCTGTCGACTTTGAACAAAATAACTGCCTTTTCTAGATGTTTTGATTATTAAGGGGAACTATGAGCTAAAATTTAAAATTTACAGAAAGCCAACAAATAACTGTTCCTATGTATACTATTATTCTTCACATGAAGATAAAGTTAGACTGTCTGTTTTGTCATCAGTGTTTTTGAGTCCTGCATATTTGCAGCCCAGAGTTCATAGATGATCTATAATACCCAGAAAACCTTAGAAAACTTACCTAACCTTATTATAAGTACAACTGAATTTAGCCTAATCCAACTAAATATACTGTAGATAAGTTGACAATTTAAAAAAAAAGACAATGAAATATTTTTTTTTCATTAGGTTCAGAACGATTTTTGTGAAATTATTGCATACATAAATTTTCGCTTGCTTTATTCGGCAAGAGCGTTGCTATTTAAGCCAAAAATCGCAAGTTTTACCTATTCGGCACGACATTCTAGAGTGTAATGAACATTTGTCAATGCTCCACACCCAGACAAACTTAGGAGACTAATTTGTCTGCATATTTCGACCCCCTCCTGGGATCCCCTTCAGCAGATACACCAGTGAAACAAGAACATGAATACACAAAGAAGGTTGCACCTCTCACCGTGCAGGGGGTGGAGGGGTAGGGAGTGTCATGTCACCGTAAGAGGATGAACAGGTCAAGGAAGGTGAGAGGTCCTGTAGGAAAGCTTAAAATTTGGATATACCTGGAGAGGGCTTCGGGGATCAACGCCCCCGCAGCCCGGTCTGAGACCAGGCCTCGTGGTGGATCAAGGACTGATCAGCCAAGCTGTTACTGCTCGCCGCACGTAAACCAACGTACGAACCACAGCCCGGCTGATCAGGTACTGACTTTAGGTGACTGTCCAGTACCTTCTTGAAAACATCAATGGGGTCTATCGGTAATCCCTCTTATGTATGCTGGAAGGCAGTTGAACAGTCTTGGGCCCCTAACACTTACTGTGTTGTCTCTAAGTGTACTCGTGGCATCCCTGCTTTTCATTGGGCGAATGTTGCATCTCCTGCCGAGTCTTTTGATTTTCGTGTGCAAGTATGGTACTAATCCCTCTAGGATTTTCCAAGTGTATATTATCATGTATCTTTCTCGCCTGTGTTCCAGGGAATACAAATCAAGGGACTTCAACCGTTCCCAGTAATTTAAGTGCTTTATCGTACTTGTGTGTGAAAGTTCTCTGTACACTCTCCAGGTCAGCACTTTCGCCTGCCTTGAAAGGGGAAGTTAGTATGCAGCAGTATCCCAGCCTAAAGAGAACAAGCGTTTTGAAGATAATCATGGGCTTGGGGTCCCTGGTTTTGAAGTTTCTCATTATCCATCCTATCATTTTTCTAACAGAAGAGATAGATACATTGTTGTGGTCTTTGAAGGTGAGATCCTCCGACATTATCACTCCTAGATCCTACTCATTACTTTTTCGTTCTACTGTGTGGTAAGAATTTGTTGTATACCCTGATACAGTTTTAATTTCCTCAAGTTTTCCATATTCGAGTAGTTGAAATTTCTCCTCATTAAAATTCATATTTTTTTTCAGTGGCCCATTTGAAGATTTGATTGATATCTGCTTGGAGTCTTGCAGTGTCTTCAATGGAGGACACTTTCATGGCAATTCGGGTATCACCTGCAAAGGAAGACACGGAACTATGGCTTACATCTCTGTGAGATATGAGGATGAGGAATGGGATAGGAGCGAGTACTGTGCCTTGTGGAACAAGAGCTTTTCACTGTAGCTGCCTCAGACTTTAATTACTATTACTGTGTTCTATTTGTTAGGAAGTTATAGACCCATCTGCTAACTTTTCCTGTTATTCCTTTATTACACATTTTGTGAGCTGTTACACCATGGTCGTACTTTCGTACTTGTTGAAGGCTTTCGCAAAGTCTGTGTATATATCTGCATTTTGTTTATCCTCTGTAGCATCCAGGACCTTGTCATAGAGGTCCAGTAGCTGGGACAGGCAACAGCGACCTGCTCTAAACACGTGTTGCCCTGAGTTGTGTAATTGTTGTGTATCTAGGTGGCTGGCGATCTTGCTTCTTAGAACCCTTTGAGAAATTTTAATATGTGATGTTATTGCTATCGACTTGTAATTCTTTGCAACTGTTTTACTGCCACCTTTGTAGAATGGGGGTTATGTCTGTTGTTTTTAGTGTGTAGGGGATGACCCCTGTGTGACAGGGGTTTCTTGCAGTTCTTGATGAACATGGAGTTCCATGAGTCTGGGCCTAGGGCAGAATGCATGGGCATGTCATTTATTACCTTTTCGAAGTCTTGTGGTGTTAGGATAATATCAGAGATTTTTGAGATGGCCAAATTTTGGGTCTCGGTCATAAAGAATTCATTTAGATTGTCGAGCCTTAGCCTAGTTAACAGCTCGATGAACACTGAGTTGTATTGGGACTTTTGTATCTCACTCATTTTTTTGTCATCTGTATAGGTCCCATCTCGCCTTAGCAGATGCCCAATACTAGATGTTTTTTCCTTAGATTTGGCATAAGAGAAGAAGCATTGTGGGTTTCTTTCTATTTCCTTTATGGCTTTTAGTTCTTCCTGAGAATGTCTCCTGTAAGATTCCTTAAGCTTAAGTTCGACATTTGCTATTTCTCTGACCGGTGCCTCTCTTCGTATTTCAGATATACTGGCCCCTCTCAGCAGCTCTGTGATTCTTCGCCTTTGCCTGTATAAGGAGTGTCTCTTTCTAGTTTACATCTTCTCTTTCTTTTTCTTAATGGAATGTGCCTTAAGCAGACCTCAAGTGCCACATAGTTAATTTTTTCTAGGCAAAGGTTCGGATCCGTGTTGTTTAGGATATCTTCCCAGGTTGTTTCATTTAGGATATGGGTGACTTGTTCTCATTGTATGTTTTTGTTATTGAAGCTGAATTTTGTGAAGGCACCTTCATAACTGATCACATTTTGCTGGTCAGAAGCCCTGTGCATACGTCTGAACCTCTATTATGTTGTGATCTGAGTGTATTGTCTTTGATACAGTTATATTACATATCAGATCATCGTTGTTAGTGAAGATGAGAGCCAGTGTATTTTCTAGTCTTGTAGGCTCTAATATTTGCTGGTGTAAGGTGAATTTGGTGTAGAGATTTAATAGTTCGTGTGTGAATTTTCATCTGAGCTGCCTCCTGGGGTGATCTCTACTAAAATATTTGCTACACTTCTTCATTTTAGGTGTCTCAAGCTGAAATCCCCCAGTA